>NC_142504.1:90798579-91098579 GCF_057876585.1 Rhinolophus sinicus
AGATACAACTAGGCAAAGCAGAGGAGTGACTGATAGGGTGCATCTCTGCAAGGATGATGGCCTACAATTCTAGCAGAATCCTATGTAGTAGTCAATAGTAGGTTTGATTTCTTGCCTTCTAATTTCCTTATGTTACCCTCAGATCTTCAGTGAAACTGTCTTGAACTTTCTTGCCTTTGACAACCTGGTCTTAATTCTGCCTTGGAATGTTCACAGAACCCAGATCCAGATTTGAGGAGAAGTGAGATAAACAGAATGGAGAAATCAATTAAGAGAGGATTATAAATATGATCTTCAGGGAGTAGAGGAGTGACAGGAAGGAAAACACCTACAGGTCAAGATCCATCTGACAGGCAAGTTAGATTTGTAGGATGTGTAAGCGTTCCTTAGAGAACCCCAGAAATGCCTGGGTGTTCAGGAGATTCTAGTAAAGATTAAACTTACTACAGATGTGTGAGACCTGGAGTCAAAGGAATATTATGCTGACACTGAAGGCACCATGACTGAAAATTAAAGAAATTGAGCAACAGAAATAAGACTGTTGAGGCTGCGAGTCCCTTGGTCCTCTGTGATTTAACTGTTAAAAAAAAAAAAAAAGAAAGAAAGGAAGGAAGGAAGGAAGGAAGGAAGGAAGGAAGGAAGGAAGGAAGGAAGGAAGGAAAGAAAGAAAGAAAGAAAGAAAGAAAGAAAGAAAGAAAGAAAGAAAGAAAGAAAGAAAGAAAGAAATAAGACTGTAAGAAAAAAAGTTTTAGCAAAATCTATTTAGGGTGTTAACTACAAGAAATGACTTTGATATTTCTTTCTTTGTTCATGTTCCTTAACTGAATCTACATATGATTGCATATTTTTATAATTGTGAGTGTGTGTGTATACAAATACAAAGAATTATCTCCGTCATTTAGAATGTACACATTTATTTAGGATTGAAAGCTATTGTTTTCTAGACATATTTCCCATTTCAGTTTCATCAGAAATGGAAAGTTTGTATAACCTTGGATACCTACCGTACAGATTTTAGTTGTTTTTGTCATATAATACAGAAAATAAGGTCCACAGTTTCTAATACCTTCGGGGTTGAATCTACACATATTTTTGCTAGTAAATAAAGGATTATGTTTGCCGGTAGATGGAAAGCTGCATGGGATTTAATTTTTAAGAGAACTGTCTGGGAATGAAGAATGTGCTACTGGCAAACAGTAGCCATAATCTTCCCTTTCAGTTCCCAAAGTCCACTTTGGGTTCTGCTCATCCATTGAGCAAATGTATATTGAAACGTGATGTTTTCCCAGACAATGTGGTAGCCAACAGGGTTTAAAAACAAACAAACAAACAAACAAAAAGTGAGAGAGGCAATCCTCCTACCCTTAAAAAACTCAGAATCTGAGAGGAAAATAATATTATAGGCTGGTATTTACTGTCCCTCTAGTATGTGCCAGGTAGTGTTCTAAATGCTAGCCCAAAGGAGGAAAAGCTTTCTCTCCATGGGGGTAGAGGGAGAGATAGAATTTGAAGTGAGTCTTAAAGGACAAGTAGGGGAAGGGATGGAGCACATTTCAGATGGAAGGGTCAGTATATGTGGATTCATTCATGTGGGAACAAGAAATTGTGTGGTAGCATCAGGGAAATATAACATAGCTGAATAGATGTTGCAATGAGTTGATGTAGTTCCAAACAGTATAGGCTAGTTCCAGTGACAAATAAAGGAAAGTAAGCAGGTAGAAAGTTAAGAATCGAACCCTTTCTGTGGCAGTTACTGTGGTAGAAGTACTATTTCTATTATTTAATTAAATCTTTGAAATAAAAATACAGGGCCTCTTTTATCATCACTATTTCATAGATAAGCATGAATGATAATACATACAAAATATTAAGTGTCTTACACAAGTTTACACAGCTAGTGAGGGACAGAGACTCCAAAATGTTTCTCCTCTTGTGGTTGTGCCACTCATGAACATCATGTGTCACTCTAAGGAGTTCAAGCATAAATGACAGGCAGCGGTGGACTGTTTAACTGGTCAGTACTTAGAGACAGAATGTTCACCTCCTTTAATTCATTCATTCATACAAAAATGATTACATTCTACTTATGTACCAGGCCTTGTTCTTGGGATTTGTGTACAGTCCTTTCAAGGACGATAAATATGTAAAATTATCCTTTCAGTACAAGCCTCTGGGGCTGTGATAGAAGCATATTGATGTCTCATTGGTGTCCAAAGAAGAGGAAGTTGCAAAGCCTACCATAAAGGCAGAAGAGAAGTGTGTTAGGAAAAGCTCTACAAAGAAAATGATGTCTAAGCAAATTCTCTTTTTAAAAAAGTAATAGGTTAGTAGGTGTTATGAGAATCCAACAGGCAAAGAAAGAAAAAATAATATATATATATATACATATATATATATATATATATATATATATATATATATATATATATATGTAGAACAAGTGTATGTAATTCATTATGATCAAGAATATAAATAGGTTGGAGCATTAGCAATACGGATGAAGAGGTAGTCAGGGGCCAGATCATGAATAGTCCTGTATTCCAAGAAGAAATCTTTATAAACCACAGATGGCCCAAATTCAGATAACAGATGTACTTTAAAAAAAAAAAAAAAAAAATTTGCCCACACAGTATTTTTTAAACAAAATTAGTTGAAAAAAATTTTTACAAGATTTCATGTAAGATCCAGAATTCTGCCTCTCTTGAAAAACCAGGAGATGCCAACCTTGGGTCTAGATGCAACTGATTTTAGCTGAAGAACAGTTCCCTTCTTGAGTTGTACATGTTCATTTTCCAAGCTGCTTCTTTCTTTTATGTTAACTGACTGGTCTCTGTTAGTTTTATGTTTACAGAACTTGGTCAGGGCCCTGGGCTCCTCTCAAGATCACTTACATCCCCCAACCCAATTTGGCTTCAAAACTTGCTTACACTTATTTAGAACCCATTGAGTCTTGCTGAGGTTCATTATAATTTTGCCAACCCAGGGATTTTAAAGTTGGTTTTCTAAAGAAGAACTAAGATCTCAGATTAAAACTAGAAATTGAAGCAGGCAGAGGGGCTGGAAATGCTGTGATGGTGAATAGAAGAATAAAAACAAGATCCACTTAACTTGAATGTTTTATTCCTCTCACTCTACTTACAGTGCTTATCACAAAAGTAGGTGCAGAATATTATGTTAAATATGTTGAAGTGATTTCTATAAAATGATTTTCTAAAGTATATACCAAGCACTATAAGACCCCATGATGTTCCCCCCAAGGAAAGAATCTCAGAGTGAAACAATAATTTTGGAAAATTGAATGTTCTTCTCTTGAAGGTTTTGAATGCACTTTATTTTAACATATCATCTATCTTAGATCTTTTCAAAAAACATCAATCAATTCTCTTACACCAACTGGGTGTCTTACAATTCAACTCAATTCTGACAATAAATGCCTGGAGTTAGTACAGACCCCACAGGTAAATGGCTCACGCCCACAAGACTTCTTTACTTCAGACACCAGCCACAATCTTGGGTATCCCCAGGTTACTTGTACTTCAGCCCAACAGACAACAAATGTGGGGGTTCCCACAACACCCCACTAGGTTCAATAATTCTCTAGAACAACTCACAGAACTCAGGAAAGTGCTATTTAAAAAAAATACAGTTTTATTTTAAGGGGTACAACTTATGAATAGCCAAATGGAAGCAATACATAGGACAGGATAAGGAGGGAAGGCACTGAGCTTCCATGCCCTCTCTGGGTGCACCACCCTCACAGGACATCGATATATTCACCAACCCTGAAACTTCCAAACCTCTTCATTCAAGAGTTTTTATTGAGGCTTCATTGTGTAGGCATGACTCATTCAATCATTGGCTATTGTTGATTTAACTCTATCCCCAGATCTTCTACCCTTCCAGAAGTCTGGGGGTAGGGCTGAAAAGTCTAACCCTCCAATCATCTGATTGTTTTTCCTGGCAACCAGCCCCCACGCTGAAGCTATCTAGGGGCCCCAAGAGCCATTAGCATAATGAGACACTCCTATCACTCCGGAAATTTTGGGGGCTTTTGAAGCTCAGTGCCAGGTATCAGGGACAAAGACCAAATTAATTTTTTGTAACACCACAGAAGTCCTTCAGGAAAGAGTTCTATTCACTTTAGTTTAATTTGGTATACACCATACAAATTTGTAATGGAAACATTTTTTAAAATATTTTTTTAATTAGTTTCAGGTATACAAAACAATGTAATAGTTAAACATTTATCATTTATATCTCACACAGTGATAACCCCCCTCCTGCCATTTACTACCCTTCTGGCATCGCATACAGCCATGCAATGGAAACATTCTTGATAACCAATTTATATTACATGAAATAAAATTTTGGAGATGCTAATTTATAAAATGGCAAAGCAATCAAGGAAACACCCAGAAAATGTATTAACTTTTATAAAATTCAACAGGAGACAACCAAATAAAACCAAAACCTGCTCAGGTCTCTGAATTCAACTATTTCTAAAGATGACCAAATGACATTTAACTGAAAGTGTATACTTCCAGTGCTTTCTGATTTCCAGCCATATATAAAAGAAAGAAAAAAAAATAGAGATAAAACACATCTTTTAGCCTTCTCAGTTGTGCTTCCAAATTCTAATTCCTGAGTCCAGGACCAGACACAGAGTACACAGTGACAGAGGGTCTCTAGCTGGCTGTGCACCCTGGTTTTCCCTCTAGTCTGGCCTGTACATGCCAACCAGTATTGGGATCTCTTCCCATTAATGCAATTTTACCCAAAGAACAATAACCTGTTAACAGGGTTCAGAACACACCTATATCACATCTATACTATCCACAGCCAATGTCCATCCTACTGAGGGCCCTTTGTGCTTCTCAGGTATCAGTGAGGTTTGTAGCATCATGTGGAGCTGTGTGGGGTTTGGGGCTGCCTTGGCTAGCCTGCTAGCAAGCAGCTGAGTTCACAGTCCCGGCTGTTTCATGTCCAGGAGGCTAGCAATTCCTATCTGTACAGTAAATGGCTTAATTTTTACATCCAGCGAGTTAGCAACTTGATCTATCTGTAGATACTATAACTTCACATGGAGATGCTTTATCTTCTTCCTTTTCGTATCTCTAATGCTTCCTTATAATAAGTTGCTCCTTTTTCATTCCTAACCCACATATATATGTATAGTTATATATTGCCAAGTGACCAAGAACACAATAACTGGGTTGCAGCCAGGCTTTTTAATTAATAAAACCAGAACAGTAATATCACAGCTACGTATCACAGCAAGTGTGGCACCTCAAGTCAATGTTTATTGACTTAGCGTTTTTTTAGATCTTACTTTATAAATGATTCTGTCTTCAGCACTTTATATACATTAGCTCATTTAATACAACAAACATAGGACATGGCCACTTTCGTTATTACAGTTTTACAGTTAGGAAACTGAAGTACAGAATGTTAAATGACTTGCCCAAGGTCACAGAATTAATAGTGAAGTTAGAATTCACACCCAGGCAGACTGGCTCCATCACCTGCACTGTACCACTCCATCCATACAGCTTCTTCAATGAGGAATAGTAAAGGGAAGAAATGAAAGCACTTTGCTTTTTCCGCGCAAAGACTTGAAGCCTGCTGTCTATCCCCATGATCAACCTCAACTTCTGGATTCCCTTCCTCCAGAGATATCCTGGACTGAACACTCCATTTATTTGTCTTCATAACTGCACCTACCTAAGGTCCCTAACTCTTTGCACCTTGGTTCTCTTTCAAAATCCTGAGTTGCTTGAGGACTGAGACTCTTTCTTCACTCCGAATGCTATGCAGACATCATATAAATAACAGATTGTCAGTAAACTGTGGGCTTGTTATTGATCTGTCACTTCCCTATTGCGACACTTTAGTCAAGTGCACTACTTGCTTTTCTATCATAGCTTTGATGATCTCCTCTGTAAAATGAAAGGGCAAAACTGCAAGTCTATACCACTCTGAAGGGCTGTGTTTGGAGTACAGAGCAAGTAATGACAAAGCAGAGGAAGCACCGGGATGGCTGGTTGAACCACATCACATGGATGTGCTATGTTCAGATACGTTCCGTATAGGTCTTGCATCTCCTTGATGGAGGTTACTGTTCTTTGGGTAAAACTACTCTAATGGGGAGAGAGCCAGACACTAGCTGACTGCTATGCGAACACAACAGTGGCATGGATCTCATCAGCAGTGCAGCTGGGCTGTTGGATTTCATCTGGTCTGACGCTCCTCCATACTGGGGCAAGGTCAGAAAGGCAGCTAGCAATTATTAAGTGCCTAGTATGGTCTAGACACTATGGCAGGAACTTTCAGTTGCTGTATGATTTCAGCCTCACAACAGTGACATACTTACATACAGCAAATTACCTATATTTTATGGACAATGACACTGAAGCTTCCTTAGAAGTAACCTACTCAGAGTCAGCCAGTAAGCATTAAAACTGACACTCAAACTCAGTTTTATGTGCCATGCAACCTTGTGTTTGTTTCATTTATTCTGCATTATGTTTTGCCAGGTACACTATAGCGGAGGCCACAATGTGCTAATTTGGAACTCATAGTCCATAATCTTAGCCACTGCATTTGATTTTCCTAAACCTGGCTCAGCCTGTGGCTGCCTCACCTTTCTCTGGTGAATAGATGGATTCATCAGTCAAAGGAATGGAACAGCTCCTATAGATGGAGAACAATTTTAAACAAAGGCCCAAATACGCAAGAAAGCTGGTTCCACAAAATTTCATTTTACTTCACCAAAGTACTTATTTTTTATCTGTGATACTTAGAAGTCTTCTAACTCTTTTACTTATGCTGTGAGCAAAAAATGTTCGCATTCCTTCTCTTTATACACACTAAAATGCGATCGAGTTTGGTTTAAAAGCAGTGTATTCTTTGAGGCAAAATAAATTACAAGAAAATCTTGCAGATAGACGCTAAGTAAATTGATTTCTGTGTACAAAATGTCCTTTCCCTGATTTGTTGATAAAATTTTAATGTTATACATGTTACAACTGTTAAACGCATCCTCCAAGCATGGGGTTTTTATTGGTGTTATGGTTTCCCCTTTCATCGCTTGTTTTCTTAAGACTTTCACATTATGTTGAAAATTGGACAGATCATGGGGATGTGAAATAGCATACTATTACCAAAGGGACCTCATTGCATTGTCTTTACTTGATGCTCTGAGCATAAAGCCAGAGCATGGAAACTATCCAGGTTGTTCTAGGTGTACTATAAAGAAAATTGATGAATAAAACTTCAGAACATATTACAATTTGGATTTAATACTAAGACATGATGTTTCTGTGAATCTGGAGGCTTAAACCCACCACCACCAAAAAAAAAAAAAAAAAGAGAGAGAGAAATGCAGGAAAGGCTGTTCAGCCGATGGGATAAAATTATATTAATCTCTAAGTGGTGGTCAAGTGAGGTCCAACAGTCAATGGTAACATCTGTGATCCATGACTGGGCAGAAAATGTATGACAGGGTTAAGGGCAGGTCCCAAAGTAAAGCAACATGCAGCAAGCAGATCATTCAGAGTTCTTAGTCATCTATTTAGATTTACTTTCTGCTGTTCCTATAAAAAATGGGGAACACCAGGGTTTTCATGGTTGTTGTACCACACTCTGAACTCAAATGTGGACATGTTGGTATTTGGGTCTTTGACGCACCCATTTTACTGATCGGAAATAATCTGCTCTCTACTTTCCATCTACTCTCTTCTAAATCCTTGTCACTTTGACTAACCTAGATTAATGTCTACCGCAGTCAATCAATGTGTATCAAATGAGCATCTATCTCATTTCCTAGGCACTGTTACAGGGACATATTAAAAGGTGAAGAAGAAAGCTAGAGATAAGGAAGTCATGTGAGGGGGTCAGAGTTGTCAAGGAGCTCTCTAGCACAGGTGTGACTTGAATTTCACGGGATTGGGGTTGTTAGTGTGAGGTTTTCTAAATTTCAGCTGCCATCTACAAACAACTATTATATACCATGTTTCCCAGAAAATAAGACCTAGCTGGACCATCAGCTATAGATATATATACATAGGTAGCTACACTGAAAGATAACTAAAGAAAAATTTTGGAAGTAATCATTGTATGCGTGTGTGTGTGTGTGTGTGTGTGTGTGTGTGTGTGTGTGTGTGTATACACATTCATGCATTTGAAATTAAAGAGGGAATTTAAGGAAAATTACACAGAGGTGGGAAAAAGCAAGGTGGGGTTTGAATTACAGTATAGTTAACAGAATATGTGGTTATATAAGAGTGTGTTAATCTAGATGTACAGAAACAATGGACAGGACATGCTTAAGGCAAAGATAAACCCTTTACCTGCCCCATGAGGAATGTATGATCCGATCACCCTGTGAGCTTACTTTCCACAGAACCCCTTTTTTCATATATGTATATATATATATATGTATACATAGATATGTATATATGGCCACAAAATGTATACACATTTTAAGGAAGGAAAAAACTATACTAAAATTGTAATACTCAATATGTGCTAATAACAAAAGATGAACACAAGTCACATTTGACTTCTGCAAGAGGAGCTCAAAGTGGTTACCATCAGAGTCCAGACACTTCTGATTACGGCGAACAATTGCTTGAGCTACGTTGACCAAAGTGTTAACATCTCTTAAAATGTGTACAACAAAAGTAGAACAATGTTTTGAAACTGTAGCTCTTACCTCTGCCTGCCTAAGGCTATGAATCTAAAGTCTACTCCAATTTTGTTAAAAAGGGATATTAGCTCAGGTACAGTGACCTCCTAACCCCCAAATGAGACTTTTGTCTTCACATAATCAGCAGTACTGAAAGAGAATTGAAATGGGAATAAATCTCTCATTATGTGACTCAATGACATTTAATGCCTTATGCACATACTGCTGGAATGAACCTGAATCTTGTACTAGAAGTGATATGTGCAGTGTTAGCGTTACACATCCTATACTTGAAAAAATTTAATTATTGAAAACATGAAACAAAGGAAGTAAAATTTAAAAAAAGAAAAAAACAAGCAAGTGTAATGGAAGTTCATGACTAAGGTGTTTCTGGAAGACCAGTAAGCCCTTCTAAGCAGGACTTGTCTTTCGTCCTTAAGCCTCTATTGCACAAACATGTATGCTTAATTTATGTATGATTTATTTCCCTCAAGATGATGTGGTCTCATTTTGTGCAGAAACAATGGCCAACTCTTCTTTGTAACCCCCTCAGAAACCAGACCAAAAGACATAATACAACATAGGACTATCACTTCATTGGAATATATGTTAAGTAGCTACACTAAAATATAACTAAAGAAAAACTTTGGAAGTAATCATTTAGTTACTGTTTAGTTAATTACTCCATTGGTAACAGTGTCTGAATCAAGCACACGGTTAGGAGTGAATCCACAGCTGAGGTGGCTTCTCAGTCCCAGACGTGGTCAGAGCTTTCATCTTCACTAGGAAAGAGCGTTGGCACGAGAACTAATCTGAGTCCAGTTCACAAGATTCTTCTCAAACTATTCACTTAATGTAGTCGGAATAATTTGTGTCTCTTCACCGAGTCTTTTCTGCAAAGGAGTAAACGGTAATATCATTCTTGAATTTCTAAAACACTATGAAATTCATTGACGTGGAATTTTGTGTAAAATAACTAGGGTTATTCACATTTGGAATGTACTAAATAAACCAAAGAGACTTGTGTACTTTAAAATGAGATTATTATTCTTACAGAACTGCCTTGGGAGGTGTCAAGGTAAGAACATCGAAACCAGTAGAGAATTCTTCTAAGAGTTTACTTGAGCCAAACTGACAGCATATGCCAGGGAGCAAGATCTCAAATGCTCCACAGAGTAACAGTTTTGCAGCTTCCTTTATGTATTTGAAATTAAAGAGGGAATGTAAGGAAGATTACACAGAGGTGGGAAAAAGCAAGGTGGGGATTGAATTACAGTATAGTTAACAGAGTATGTGGTTATATAAGAGAGTGTTCACCTAGATGTACAGAAACAATGGGCAGGACATGCTTAAGGCAAAGATAAACCTTTTACCTGCCCCATCGCCCTGTGAGCTTACTTTCCACAGAACCCCTTTTTTCATTCACAGTAGGAATGGATAAAGTGATGAGAATCAACGTCATTGATGAGGAATCTCTTATTTATTTATTTATTTATTTACTTATTTATTTATTTATATAATTAATACCAGACTGCTATTCTCTTCCTTCTGCATATTCTTGTGTAAGACACTGTGATGAACATCTGACTTGCATGACTTTCTACAAAATGTAATAGTAAATGCTACTAAATATGAGAGAATAAGTTCACATACGTGCATGCACATGTGTGTGTGCGTGCACACACACACACAAACACACACACACACTTACACAAAACCTCACACACTTTGGCCTGAATAAGCTTTCATGAGAACCTAACAATGAAAAACCTTCAGCTGTCTTTGCCACCCCCCCCCCCCATCTCAATAGTCCAGCCCTAATGCTATCTAGTGGAAAAGGGAAGGCGGCCTGCTTCCGTTGCTCCTCTGTTTAAGTGAGATAAGATCCTCCCTCTGTACATATTTTGCCTTTATCTCCACAGTCCTGTGTCTCAGCTTCTTCTTTGAGTTGAATGACTTTATTCCTTGCTTTGTTTTGCCTCTTTGTATCTCTTTGAGTTTTGAGATCTTTACTGATTTCAGGAGTTGGTATTTTTCTTTTCCTTCTTTGAGTCCCATCTTTGTTCATTGCTAACTAGTTGGCTTAAAAAAAATGTGTCCAAAGCATATAGAAATTCTACTTTTCCTCCTTGGTCAACTTTATGTTCAACTTTTCTTTATAAACTAACAACAGTGGAGATTCGTTTTCAATCTTGGGCCATTTAGTGAGATCCTTACATTCATTCTCCTTCCCACCAAAACAAAGCTTCTTGCAACAAAGACCTAAATTGACAGGTCTCTTGTGTATAAGATCATTTTGAAATAATGTAGCAACGTGGGGTATGTGGGTAAGTACTTGACATCTTGTTTCTTCACCAATAAGACTTGCATCCCTTATCCCAGTAAGACTTACATCCGTTATCCTTGTCTATATATTGCACGTGTTACTATTTCGTATAAAGGAGTGGTGTTTTGGAAGACAGCTGACTCATCTGTTTCAGCACGAGCACAGTGTTTTTCGTATCACAAGTTGGTGTCTGTGCGTCAGCCACATCTCTAAGGCCAGTACTTAACAACATTACTGTCAACCAGCAGGACAATAATGAATGGAATGAAATACAAAAATGGCTTATAATTCCCAGGTTAGAGGATAACCTAAGTGAGAGGTTACCATTGCGTAAATTATTAAAATCAAAGGTCTTGCTTGGATAAGCATTTGAAGGAAGAAGCGACACATAAATATTATGATATTAAAATGAATCTACGTGCAAAAACATAGAGCATATACTACATGCCCAGAAATGTGCTAAGTATATCAAGGGATAAAATATAATCAACATTTATTCTCCTTGGCCCTAAAAAAGCTTATGATCTAGCTGGGAGTACCAAGATTTAAAAACTTAAAGCAAGAAGATAATTAATCTAATAGAAACATAATTAAGTGGGAATTATAGAAGAAATATAAAAAAAGTGCAGTGGAGGTTATTGTTGTTACGGAAATCAGGGACATCAGAGACTATCACATGTGGCAGCACTGTTAGAAAAGGCGTTGTGGAAAGTAAAGGAGGCATATAGGACATGGTCACAGAGAGGGTACTCTGTTGATACCTCTATCCCTGAAATTCCTTTTGCATACATAATTGGTGGGGGAAAAATAATAATTATGACTAAGATGTAACACTGGATTTAGATCTCCAAATAGGCCAAGATCAAGAAATGTAACCTTTATAAACTCTCTTATGAATAAGCCCATTTAAAATGACATTTAAGGTAGCTGTTTTTTTAAAAAGCTAAGTGAATATGATCAAACAAAAATATATCATGTACATTTCATCTGTGCTAACATTACCTATTCCTGCCTAATGCAGGCCACAC
This sequence comes from Rhinolophus sinicus, assembly GCF_057876585.1. Classification (NCBI taxonomy): domain Eukaryota; kingdom Metazoa; phylum Chordata; class Mammalia; order Chiroptera; family Rhinolophidae; genus Rhinolophus; species Rhinolophus sinicus. The sequence goes on from NC_142504.1 coordinate 90,810,620, forward strand.
CCTCCCAAAGGAATAAATGCAGTCAGTTATGTAGGCACATGGAGTAGACTATCGATGTGTAATAAAGGCTTCAGTGGCACCCTGTTTTCCTGAGAAAGTGATGTTTTAAATAAATATGTTTCTAACATTTCTCTGTTCCAACAAAATATCTTAATAATCTCCTCCTTGGATTAAAAATAATACAGGTAAATAAGTTTAGTAAGTAATGCTGGACCAAGTGTTGTATACATTTGTGTATTTGGATTTGGAATGTAAAGTAAAAGGGGTGTTTTTTTTTGTTTGTTTGTTTGTTTTGTTTTGTTTTTAACGAAAGCTATAATAGAAAGCATGGCCATACCTTGGAGAAAAGCATTTCTATATCAAAGATGATAAAAGCGTATAATAATGTCAAAGAAGCTTTGAGCAAAAGCTAATTGTGAGTGAGTCCCTGCACTGGAGTTTCGTGAAGGTCTGTTATTGGCGTTCTACCAATCTGATGATGGGCAGTATTCTTCAAATGCTCAGGTGACCCAAACCGGCAGGGATATTGAGCATCACAATAGCCTAGAATAATAATTGAAAACTGAGAAGGTGACATTTGCTAAGAAAAAGGGTAAAGCACTAGTGGGTTCTTAACAGACCTAAAACAGAGAACTCAAAATAATCACAAAGTTTCAAAATCTCTACTGTGTCAAAAATTAACAAGAGCTGCTTTGTTAATTCATGATTCTTGTATCTCTGAAAATATTCAAACACAAACGATGCTTGAGGAATTTTGTGCTAAGAATCGAGAATTTGGTGGGAGATCATCAGTCACTTCCAGGTCAGCAGACTACCCAACCCTAGTACTGAAAGAGGTGAAACATTTTGACTATGCAAAATGGTATTACCGAAAACAAACAAACTAACAAATAAAAACTTAATAAAGCAGTTACTCCTATGAACTTCCAATGACCTTCCCCTTGCATGTCATAGGATAGCTAGTCACAATCGCCTTATTCTCGTGGACATACTTTACTCCTATGGTGGATGGGAACCTCAGTAGTACATTTCTTATTTATCCCCAGATTTGTACAAAAGTAACCACATCCAAACCACCTACCCAACCAATATTAGCAATGTCCTTTTACTTCCTGATTTAAGTGCAAAGTACTTTAAACATTCAGCGTAAACACATTTGTTTATTTCTTTCTTAATTTGTGAGGCCACTTTGCTGGCAGAGACCAGAGTAGAGGAATCCAAGATGTATTGATTTCTTTCTTCATGACTATTTAATCGGTTAAAGTGTGTGCCACTTGCAAGTGCCAAGATGCTGGTTACATTTTAATAAATGTCCTCTTTTGGTCAATCAATACTTCTCAGCTCCAAAATAAATAAGTAAATAAATAAATAAATAAATAAAGTGCTGTTCTCTCATAATAGGGAGAAACTCTTTTTGCTAGCGTCAGTCATCATGACAAACAAGAATATGAAAAGTGATAATGAAATGACCAACTGTCTATAAAAGAAAAGACTTGCAAGACAGTCTCCTTTCTTCCCTTAATTTGATGAAACAAAATGGAAAATTACACTAGTGCCCATCCAGCGTGAAATGATGTTAACAAGCAGAAAACAAATGCTATAATGAAGGACTTCTAGGATGTACTATGTATAGTTTTACTTGTAAAGAGGGAATTACTGGGCCGAGCTCTAGCCCTGAGCAACATCCCACCCCCTACTGAGGAGAATCACAGCTATCATCACGTCCCTTGGGAAGTAGCGCCATTCGGCACAATACAACAAATTGATGTTCACAGCATAATAATTATCCATGTGCTGCAAACAATAGGGCACACAATTACCAACCAGGGCAATGCCCTACACAGGCAAAGTGAAGTTGCAAAATGAGGCGATTGTACAGATAATTGAAGCAATAGCCCCACGAAAAAGGGATGTGCACAACTTACTTATTGAGCATTGTTTGGTGAAGGAAGAGTTACAAATAACTGAATTTTCACTGAACACTGAAACTTACCATTTAAACACAAAATGTTTCATTTTTAAAATGCATTCATTGTGAATGATTATCTTACTTAAAATGTTATTAATGTATTTGCCTTTTAAAACAGAGTTTATGAACGTGATTATATTTTGATAGCTCTCTTGATTAAACCAACAAACAAACAAAAGCAAATATTTTGCTCAGGAAAGGTGACCCAGAAACTACTAACTCGGTTCTCAGCCTCTCAACCACGTTCATGTAACATTTCCCTGTCTTCCACCTAAGGACAGCACTGGTCACCTAGAAACACTGTAAGCCATCGATGAGAAGAGGTAACAGGTCCCTACGTAAACACCTCAGGTGCAAAGCAACATAAATCAAATGACATTCCTGAAATTAAATGGGATACAGTTGTAGATGGCTTAAATAGCATGCTGTCCGTTTTTATAAAGTTCTTTTTCTTTTTTTTCTTATTAGAGAGTGGAACATAGTGGGAAGACTGGGGGATTAAAGGCACAGCCTAATATAGTGGTCATGTCTTCTTCGTGAAGCTCTAACTGCCCATGCTCAAACTTCATCTAGCACTTAATGAGCATGTATTTCTGGGACTCTTTTGTGAATTTCTAAAAGCCTGGCTTCTGTCCACATAATAGGAATAATTAAGATCCCTGTACTGTTTTGATTCCTAAATAATATCATCTGTGCAAAAGTATTTAACCCTTTCACTGGCACTTTTTAAAGTTTCTGTAAATATTAACAATGTAAGTAAGTAAAGGAGGAGGCAAATTGATTAAGTATGAATCCAGACATGCAGGTATAAATGACAAGCGTGAGAAAGACTATAAAAGGAAGAGGAACAATTGCAAAAACTACAGCAATAAAGAAAGGAGTAAAGGTAGAGGGTTCCAAGAGCACCATGCTCTTGACTAGGGTTTCCAGGCGGGAATTCCCACCCGTTCTTAAGAAATTTTCACTTTCCCATTCCTGAATCCCGAGATATAAACTGTTTTCTGTTCTCCATGATGAATAGTCTCCACAAAGTGACGGACAACCGCCTGGGTTCAAGGAGCCTATTTTCCTGATTTCCCAATCAACTTTTCTCAGATTCGGGAACGGAAAAGTGAAAAAAATTCCCGAGAACGGGTAGGAATTCCTTGCCAGAAACATCAGCGATAAATAGGAAAAATATCTAAGAGATACATTGTCAGTAGTATGTTTATTTCCCATGGTGGCTATTACTGGGTTCAAGGGGCCAATTTTCCCGATTGATTTCCCGACCAACTTTTTCTTGGGAGTCAGGAACAGTAAAGCCGAAAAAATTCCCAAGAACGGGCGGGAATTCACACCTGGAAACCCTACTCTTGACCATTCATGGAAGAATCACTATTTCAACATTAGTAAATATTTATTGAGCAACATCACAGACTGGACACAATGGCTGACACTAGCAAATTACAGAAGATAGATTATTTTGCACCGACATCTTAGAGGTGGAATTTGTCCTTGCCATTGTGTGGATGAGGAAACTTAGAATAAAGGAATACAGTAGGTAATATGGCAAAACTCTAACACATTGTTTAAATATGTGATCTTTTGGCTCTAAATCCAATGTGCTTTTTTACCCTATCACAGAACCCACATATAATTTCCCCCCTTTTTTTTCTCCTCTTTCTGATCCACTTTCTCCTTTTCCTTCTGTGTTTTCTGAGCACTCCCTATGTGTGAAGCACTGATATGAAAGGCTAATTAAAATTAGGTCTTTCCCTTTAGAAATTTTACAGTCTATTGGAGGACAGAAGTATGTGAAAAAATATGCATAAAATAATAATAGATTATTTCTCCAACAGGGATATGAATGAAGTGCCGTTATTGCAAACATCTACCACTCTGCCTGGAATGTTTTCTCTTCCTTTCCAGGCTCCCAGATCCTGACATCCGTCTTTCAAACTTATCAGGTCAAATTTATCCTCCTCTTTCATAACTTTACACACAGTGATGTTCCTCTTACTTAAATCTCTCCATGATTTATAGTGTACACCTGCAGAGCCTGTTAAGATATACTAGGACCCACTCCCAGAGTATTAGATTTAGTATCTGGGAAGGGCCCGGGAATTTGCACTTTAAAAGCTCCTAGTTGATCCTGACACTTGCCAACCCAGGGACCATACTCTATGCACCACTAGCTACTGCATAGCACTTCTTCAGCACTTGTCAAATGTTTCCCCCTGGTCTTCGCTAATGATCTCATTGCAAATGCCCAGTTTCCCCACTTAGTCACTGCATCCAAGGGATGGGGGGCCAAAAAATGTATACGTGTGGACGCATTGGTCAACGTTGCTTAATTAGTAGTTCACTGTAATCAGAAGTGTCTGGACGCTGATGGTAACCACTTTGAACACCTCTTGTAATTGCAGAAGTCAAACGTGACTAGTGTTCATCTTCTGTTATCGGTATATATTCAGGATTATAATTTTAATAGTTTTTTATTTTCTTTCTTAAAATGTGTATACATTTCTTGGCACTCTTTGTGTGTGTGTGTGTGTGTGTGTGTGTGTGTGTGTGTGTGTGTGTAATTTGCTGTACCTTTCCACAGCTAGTAGCGCAGTAAGACAGTCAATAGTAGGTGTCTAGGAAATGTGTTTTGCTTGACTGATTGGTGGACTGATTACTGATCACTTGGGGGCTGTTTCCCTCACCCACTTCCATCTCATGACAACTCCGTCCAAAGCAGCTATTGTGTGTGAACTCAGATTACTGTGTGGAAATGGAGGTGAGCATATGTAGATATTTGTATTATCATATCTATGAAATAAGACCTCTCAAATAATGACACTTACAAACTTTTCCTCATGCTTATTTGCAAGGTAATGCATAGATAGTTGCCTTGGAAACATTCACTGTAAATATTCTAAATTTTCTATAATGAAAAATTTTCCCTTTGCCTTATCATTTACACAGTCTCCCTCGTTTTTGTGTGTTCTGAGAATACATAATGAGATCTGAATGCTGATAAATGTCGTTTTTGAGGACATAATTTCTGTATTCATGTATTACTCTTCTCATAAACCCGTTTTTGTCAGTGAAGTTTCCATAAAGCAATTGTCTATTAGAGAATAAATTTTTAACTGCTATTTAAAGCTGTGTTTTAACTGACCTCGCTACCATGTCCATTTCTTTTTTATTAGTTCATTTTACAATCATATTTTATTATCCCTTCCCTCTCTAAACCAAAATTAAAGTTGACATTTCCATGTTTGATTTTGAAAAACAGAGTTAGAATTACTAGGCAACTTTCTCAGGACGTATCATTGAAAATAGTCTCGCCCTTAACAATCTGAATACCTGATTCCAAAACCTAATTCCTGGGCATAGCCATAACAAGTTGCATTTTTTACTACACTCAGCAGACTCTTCATTAGTTATTGTTACTGTTTACTCAGTTTGGAGCTAGATTCTCCCAGAGTGCCAATTACATCCAGAGGGTAAGTCCATACACAGCAAGGTGAAGAATAAGTTTGACAATTATCCTATTAATTTGATCTATATTTACATGTATGCGGTCAAACCAGATAATCCAGTACAAATAACTCACCCAAAGGACTTATTATCTGGATTGGTTATCTACATAGATCAAATTAGACCCTAATAACTCCAAAATCTCTACTTTATGTCCTGCAAACATAACCAAAGGTGATTCTACCTGTTATAGCCATGTATGTCAACCTCTCTATTTGTAGAAACATGGATTCGACTTTCAAAGTTACCACATATTTACCGAAAAGTTCTTAAAGTCTGGAAGTGTCAAGAATTGCTACTAAGTTATTATTATGTTTATTTTCCTTAGATCAACCAGAATGTACATTTCATTTGCATTACCATTATCTCTCTTTTGCATAGTATGAACTCTAAGATTGGTTTAAATATCCGTCTCAGTCAGGATCCATCTGACCAGTTATATACAGATGTCTCTGTCAATGAAAAGTATTTTACCCCTGATATTATCTTAGCTGTGGGAATCTGATGGAAAGAATGTTAAATCAGTCTAAACATATACTGTTAAAAGTAATTATTCAGGCATCCCTTATTTTAGAACTCATAATACCTGGCTATAGTACTCCTCAAAGATAAAGAAAATATATTCATGTGTGTATCACCAAAGCCTTTCTGAAGCATCGTAGATATTCAATAAATGACTGAATAAACATGAAATAAACCATAAATATTATAGAAAAAAGAAAATAACAATAAGGAAGAAGAAATATAATAATCAGATCATTAATATCAGCACACTAAGAGAACTACAATTGATATTTTGGTTCATTCTTTTAGAAAGTGTTCAATGCATGTTTTATGTATTTTTCATATAGCATCGTACGAGTATTATAAGTGCGTTGTAAATCTTTTTCACTAACCAGTATATCACAAGTTCTTCTACATATAAATAAAGTCACTTCTGTGACTGGGAATCCTGGCTCACATTATCATTCATATATTTTTTACCACTGCCATGCTCCTCACTTCCGTGCACATGCCCACCTCACCTGTTCAGGCTCTGGAGCCTTATGTGGAGTTACCTCCACAGGTCATCTTGCTTGGACTTCAACACCTCTTGCCAAGCTGTCCTGCTTGTGCTCATGGTCTCTGTGATCACGGTGCTTGGGCTCTAACACCCATTCTAGGATATTCCTCTGTGTGGATGCCATTCTTACCTCACTCAGGTTCTGAAACCAGGCCACCAGCAAATGCAGACACGTTTCTCTCTCTTCACTGGGGCACTGACTGCCCACACTGGACTTCTTACTTCATGGATACACAACTATTTGAGTTCTATCATTTCCTCTAGCCATCAATGGCTCCCCTCATCTCCTGCGTGAATGTTCACCTCCTTCAGCCCCACCTAATGGCATTAGAATGGGCTTGTTTGGGAAGAAAAGGGAAGGGGCGGGGAAGGGAAGGGAAGAGAGATGAGGCAAAAGAAAAGACCTCTATTTGAAAAAAACACACAAAAAGAACACACAAAAAACGGTGTCTACTAAGAGTTCAGCACTGTGCTACGTGTTTGCCATGTTATCTCATTCAAATGTCCCTATAGAGTGTGTAACACAGTTATTATTACCATATCAATTAAGTAATTGATTATGTGGATCTTAGAATCATGGCCAGAAACTCTCCTATTATTGAGTGTAAGTCACAAAGGTAGAATTTGGACACTAACTTGTCTAATATCAAACATGTTCTTAATTATAAGCTATAATGCCTCTCTGCCAATTGTTTTTAAATCTTGTTTTTCATACTGCTACTATAAAAGAAAAATAGTATCAATTTTTCAATTTTAAATGTATGATTTTGCTAAATTAATACAAGTTAACAATTCTGCTTCATTTCTTTAATTTTCTTTTTATTTTTATTGTCTTACCTTATCTCTTAATGCACCTTTATTTTTAATTTTTATTTTGCCACTTAATCTTATTTATTTTATACCCCGTCTCTATCTTACTACTTTATCTTTTTACTGTTTTCTCAAGCACTGTTACCTATTTGTTTTTAATAGATTTTTGGCATATTTTAATAAATAGAAAACAAAACAAAAACTCACAGAGTGACTATGAGGGTATACTAGGAACTAAACAAGAAAGTCTCCTCCTGACCAACTCTATCTGCTTTCCACCATAGCACCCCCTTTCCCTCCATATGTAAGATTTAAAAGTTAATCTGAGAAGAAAGCATAGCCTATACTTGTTAAATCCATCTTCAAAATGAAAACGTTGAAAACATTTTGTTAAGCATACAAGTTCACGTTCAAAACAAATTCCATGCAGAAAGCAAGTGTGAAGCATAGACAACTACTTCATCTTACTAGGTCAAGTTGTGGGTAGGGGAATCGATGGGAAGTCTGGAGACCTACCACACTAGGCCTCTGCCCTGTTCCACATCCCTAGTGGACTCTGAGGCAGTTCTTTTTGAATCCTAAAATCTTTGATCTATACTATGAGAAACACATATTAGAATTCAGTGATTCCACCCCAGAGATTCTGGTTAAGTAGATCTGGGGTGGAGCCAGAAATATTTGCTTCCGAAAAGCTCCCAGGTGCTTCTGATACTTTGGTCCAAGGACCACACTTTGAGTAACACTGGACTAGACTATTATCTGCAACACTCAGAACCATGAAATACTGTGGTATGTCTCCAGCTTCTCTCTCTTCTCCTCCTCTCTAAGTTCAGTCACAAAACTGTTTATTCTCAGCTTGTCTTCCATGCCCTGGTCTTCAAAGTATTTCTACTTATGTAGATATTTTATTATGTAACTGGAAGAATAAAACCATCTAATTTCCATAGCCAGAGATTAAAGGGAAAATGGTGCACTGCTTCCAAATTGGATTTTACTGTCCTTCCACAAATTTGTTCTAGACTGTAAAGCTAAGAGGAGTCAAAATGAACATGAGCCACTAATGGTTCTATTTCTTACACCAAAGCAACTTTAAAAATGTATGGACTTCATGTTATTTTTTAAAAATCATGGAGTGTATATATCCCACATTCTTCCTGTACATAATTATAAAATAGCCTCTTCAATATAATCAAAGATGTGTGTCTCTATAACTTCATCCAAACCCCGAAAGTATCTGCTGGACAATGCCCAGCATTTCACTGAAAAGAAATACAGTAGGAAATTCTTGTCCATTTCCAAATCTTGTGTGTTTTTTTTTTGTTTGTTTGTTTGTTTTTTTCATTAATAGTCATTTTAAAATTCTATTTCTCACATATTTTCATTTCTTCTAGGTACAATACCCTTATCTTCTAATAAAGACTGCTGCACCTGTACAATTTTATGTGTTGGCTATAAAGGAAAATGGGGGAGGTGTGGTTGTCACATAGGGAAAGGAGGCCTACCTCTCCTCTGCCACTCATCAGAGGACCTTCCTTACATCAGGAGCAGCAAAGAAAGAAACTGAAATCAGACTTCATGAGTTCCGAACCACATCTAGCAACTTCTTCATTGGTGATTGGAAAGAGTCACTCAGTGAGTGCTCCCTGGCAAAGGGGTTAACATTTTTATAGAGGACAACACTTTCACCAAAAGGAATAATGCCTAATGATTGGCTTTCAGGTGGGGGTATACATTGGTGCTGGAGAGGTTTTGGAGCTGGGGGACTCGATCAGAAGGAAAATGATCGAGGATATTAAGGCAAAGCAAACTACTGAGATACTGGATCCTGTTTGGCTCACATGTCAGCACACCTAACTGAAGAGCTTGAGGGATTATGGGAGTCCAGTGACACACTGGGGGAACCAATCCCGATTAAATAGGAGTTGTTATGAACACCTGCCTTGATTTCACACCTACCTGCTGAAAGATGTTACCACCCTGCCAGCCCTCTGAAAGAGATAGGCCATTCTGGGAGAAGGAGAGCCAGCTGACAGCCCTGAAACGTGCCTGGGGTTTTGCAGTTGGAAAAGACATAGATCAGAGTGGTGATTCAAGAAAATCCTGTCCCACATGAATTCTGGTAAATATGCAAGCACAAAAACATTAAGCTACCTTTGTCAGCAATGTTAGATCCTATTTTTTTTCCCTTTCCTGCTAAGTTCTTTTATTAGCCACAATGATAATGATGCTAATAATAATCTACTTATTCCAGCTCCTGGAATGATTCTTAATAATTTATGATATCCATTTTTGTCTAAAATTCAGCATAATTCAACCTAAAAAAATAAAATAAAAAAAATGAAGTTGCACACAGAAAATGAATTATGCACCAAATTGTAAATATTCCATTTCTTTTGCTGATCTAAAACTCCCCAAAGAAATATGAACACTTGATTTAAAATTCAGCTGCAATGACATTTCCTAGCAGGAAAGAGTACTTGCACAAATTCACAAGTATTTGCAAAAAGATAACTTTTTTTGGTGGATACTAGTACATTCTAATGTGTTTTTTAAAAACTATCCTGTGCTTATATTCCCCAAAATGAATAAAATATATACATACATACATACATATATATATGTAGTGAAAGCGTGTTCCATGAATAGAGTTTTGCAACATTTCAGCCAGAAGGGACTTTGCACTTCTAGGGATAACTTCAGATAGGGAAGAGGCAAGTGACAGCAACGTCCTACCTAGAGAATGGTAGAAGTCATTTAAAGGCCCACTGTTGCACTGCAGACTTAACTGTTCCCTATCTTGGCCAACTAATATGTCACAACTGAAAACTCTGACCCCACTAAACTCTAAAAGGAGTTGGGAAGCCTACCTATTGTGTTTTCACCATGGTTATCAAACATAAATTGTCAAATAAATTAAGTGCAGATAAGTCTCTCTCTTTTTTCCCCCAGTGACTTTTTTGTTTCTTTATTTTTGTTTCTTTTGTTCGTTTGTTTCTTTAAAATGTGCTTAACTATGACAGCGTTAGCTTCCATTCTTGGCCTGCTACGTTAAATGATTTATGATGAATGAAATGTACCAACTTCCCAAGTACTTTAGACATATGGGAGAATAAGTAGAAAATGTAATTTAGCCAACATCATTCTTTACCTTGATTATTTTCAAAACACACAACACACATAACATGATATTGTACCCTAAATATCTTTACACTTCAGTGAATAGTTGATAGAAGCAATTGGATTTTTTTTTCCTATTAGCAGTATTAGGTATATCAGTAGTAATATGAGGAGCTCCCATGGATATTCATTTATTCAACATTCACTCAACAAACTTTTTCATGCACTTTAATTAATGATATAACCCTGGGAAACATCATGGCACGGATAGTTTGCCCCACTTTTCGTATGGATCATTTGAGGATTATAGGATTTATAAATTTGAATTCTAGATTTCTGCCTCCTACCATTAATCATCATTAATTGTCACTCGAGAAAAGGTCTACAGATTCTTGGTGTCAGAATCACCAAGGGTTTCTTGAAAATGCAGACTAAAGCTCTATCACAGAGGAAGGCAGTACAGAATCAGAATATTTGGGATCAGGACCTAATGATTACATTTAGCAAACACCTCAAATGTCCTTTCTAGGAACTTTTTTCGCTAAATATCTCTGGGATTGATTTTTTGTTTTTGTCATCAACATTACCTAATATATCCATAAACATTATTTTAATCTGAAATAGTGGCGACAAAAGCAGAGACTTGGTCAGACAGCTCAGATTAAAGGAAACAATGATGATAGGCTGTGGGCTTCACTTCACAGAAAGACCTTTGTGTTTGAAAGAAATGGAAAGTCAGAAAGAAAGACTGAAACATAGTCCCTCCGTAAAGGCGACCCAGATGTGCCTAATTCAAGAAGTCTCATGCTTCTCAGACCTCTGTAAAACACTAGTACTTCCCTTCTCCAAAGCATTCAAATAGGGCAAAAGCTAGGGGAATGGAAATAGGTAGATTTTGTTTATTTTTCATAACTGGATTCCACAAGACAGATCTACATGAAAATGTGAGTGATAAAATTTATTTTTAATATTCTTTCACGTCTTCAAAACACTCCTTCTTTCATACCTGCTTATTCTAGTCCCACATACCACTAGTTCTCTGACAACCTTTAGAACCCAAATGGTAGATTCTTTCATGGTGGAGTGTGAATCCACTGTTTGCCACTGAGGGGACACGTGTCACTTTTCAGATGGAGATATCCCTCTCTCTCCCAAACCACCCAACACAGATGTTGCCTCCCCATCTACTAGTGAGCTGCATCTAGATCCTTCAATTTGTGGCCAAACCAATCCTGCTTATATTCCTGTTTATTTCAACCAAGATTGTCCTTGGGTTCACTGCAGTTCAATCTCTAAGACCAGGCTGGGACAGGATTGGAAAAAATCTCACTTCTGATCCTCGCTTTCTATACAATTGAGTTGTCCCTCAGGAACTGCCAAGTCAAACTTTTTAGTTTACAGTTAGTTTTTAGTTTCACCCACAGTAAGGCAGTAAGTTGCATGGAACCTTCAAGAGCAAATCAGTTGTGGTAGAGGAAAACAAATCAGTCATACCATATTCTTGTTTTTGTGATTGTTTATTAAAACAAAACAAAACAACAACAACAAAGAAAACAACTAGCTGTTGACTTTTTAAAATTTTTTCTATAGTTTTGTTGTTCTTAAAGAAATACCATTTCTGAAAAGCAAAAAGGGATCAATTAAAATAAAATTTGCATGCAAGTTTACCTTGTCTCTTCCTACCAATATTTGATATACTATGTCTTTGCTAAATAACACAAAGTGGTTATGACATGCTAAAATGATATGCAACACACACACCCAAACGCACAGTTTTCAATGCAATGCTGGCACCATTGCAAGTGACAAAATAACCAAATTCTCTCTCTCTCTCTCTCTCTCTCTCTCTCTCTCTCTCTCTCTCTCTCCCCCCCCCCCAGTCACCCTCCCTTTTTGGTCTTTTGGCTTATCAATATATCAAAAAGCGAATATGATGACTCCTCTATATATCTGCTTTTCAGATTTTATTCACCTCTGACCTGTAATGTTCCAATGTAGCTCAAGTGCTTTTATTTATGCTGTTTCTTAGACCTGTACATTTTGATCAAAGAAACGACACTCGCTGTTCATTGCCTTCAGAGAGCACTTTGCAGGTACCATCCGTTCAGAAAAAGCAGTCACCCAATACATGAGATTGTGACAAGGTATAATGTAATGGTAGTTATGCGAACCTCCAATAAACCAGTGCTACTTCACAGATTACTTGGAGAGAAAGTCTCTTAGCGTGCTTGAAGAAGTATGAAATGAATTTCATTTCCTTCTCATTTGCCTTGCTTCTGAAAGGTTTCATGCAAGATATGTGACCAACTATTATAGTACTAATCCATCCATGACAGAGCTCAATTTTCTCTGAGAATTTACTTCTGAATGGGCTTCCGAAATACTTGAAAGCTCAAAATTAAAGTACACTGAACAGAGCAGGCACTGAGCTGTGGACAACTGTCAGTCAAGAAAACCAGTTGGAACAAAATATAAATTAGATTTTATTGTATTGTATTTTATTTTTTTAAGTGATCTATAATGATAAGGTGGTAAAGTTTTATAGCCCATTTCCAAACAAGAACAATAGGAGGGAAGTGGCAAGAATTGTGAGCTTTTCTCATTACCACAAATGAAAACGGGAGCTTGTGTTATGGAAACTCTAGAAATGATGTGCAAACATTGTGGCTTGTTTCATGCACATTTTGTTCTGGTGGGTGAGAAAGTGGTAGGAAAGGAGCTGTCTGCCCATTACTTGAGATAATGTCTGTAAAACCACTGACACTGCATGTGGCATTCCCATACTCAGTGAGGATTTGTGGTCAGGGATGTCATCGCTGATGTGACCTATATCAAGGAGAGTTTTGATCTATTGAAAGGCAGTATTTTTAAAATCCAACAATGTGACTCTAAAATGTTGGGAGGTAAGGGATTCATTGGATTAAAATTGAAAATATGATTGGCAGAATTTCCAATCATTCTAATCTGTGGAAGTAGAATTTCCGAGATACTGGGACCAAAAGTTACACTCAGTGCTACCATGTACCTAGACCTGCTTAGTGCCTAGGGGAGATAGAAGAACAATTAAAGCTTGTTTATTGAGCAGAATACCTCATCTTTCTAGTAACAGCATGGAGGGGAGGAGAAGATGAAGAAGAGCGATATTTCCAGACAATTTCCAGTTTACAATATAAGCAACAAATTCAATGCCAGGCAGCTGCTTAATATGGAATGTCATTTTTCGCTTAAATAACAGAGGTTCAGTGAGAAGACCTAGGTAAACAATAAAAACATGCTCTTCTAGTTGAATTAAATACTTCCAGGGTATTTTTATTTCTTTTTGAGAGGTGTGGGTACAAAATTTTAAGGGGCATGAACAACTAGGGGTTGTTAGGCACGTGAGTACCTGATAATGCCCTGCATGAGATACTCACTCTCCAGTCGTATAAGAAGAGATAATTCATGGGAGAGCTGCACCATTAAAATATAAATCAAGGCTACCTGGGTGTGATGATGCCAAAACTGGGAAATGAATGAGGGTGGAGTATGAGGTACTAAGGTAGGGGCTATGACAAAACTCATTCTGCTTATTTGCCAGGGTTCCAGACTTGCTAGTGTTTTTTGTTTTTGTTTAAATTTTGTTTTGCTTGTTTTTTTAAGTATAAATGGAAGAATTTAGTTTCCCCATCTTGAAAATCAACTTTGAAACTGTAATCCAATTAAATCAACCAGATAAAGGGTAGAAAATGATTGCATACCTTTCCACAAAGCTCCAATTAGTTCTATCTTCCAGGGTTTGTGTAATAGATGTACATTTATAACAGGTAATGAATTTCAAAACCCTCCTTTTCCCTCCCATCTGGGTGACAAAGGAGTAAGCCAAGGTGTCACAGAACCAGCTGCTCTACTCTCTCTCCATGATGGCATTTCAAGACACTTGATTTAAAATGCCAGTTCAATCTGAGGCCTAGAATAATGGAAAATTGGCTGATTGTTTTTTCTCTCTCTCTCTCTTTATTTTTTTAAGGCCAAATTTAACAGGTTTAAAACATCTTTCCAATTGTAGTTACGGAAAATAAACTTGGGCTTATTATTATATTTGAGTAAAATAATTTTAAGAAAGGTTATTAAACCTGTTTTAATAAATTAAAAGCTTGGAAAGATCAGTAAAGTAAAAGAATCATTTAGGCACTTATATAAACAATAAGGTGTAAAATATAGGCTGGCATGAAAGGCATTATTTCCCAAGTTAAAATTAAAAATATGATATGTTTCTTCAGCAAAATATTTGAAACGAGTGTATAAGAGAGTGTTAGAAAGGGAGAGGATGGAGAATGATGCCTCCAGAAAGTTCTCAGACTATAAAAGAAACCACAAATTCAGGGTCACATAGTTTTTGAAAGGAATGTACTCTGAAGCTGAAGAGAGAGTTTTAATGAACATATCTATGGAGACAGCAGTCCCAAGTCATAATCTAGTCAGACCACTTCTAGAGATTTGTTTTTCCTTTTTCGATTATTGGTGCAACCTTTAAGAGTTTTGACAACTGTGGGCAACAGTATGGCAGAAGCATGATCATGATCTTATTTGAAACATGGTTGAAAGACTTGGGCAGTTTGACCTTGAGGAGAGGAGACTGGGAGGAGAAGGGCGTGGTATAGGGATTCAACATGACCGTCACATGAAAGACTATTATTTACTTGTACTTAATATGGATTTTGAAATAATTTAAAGGAGCAACAAAGAGAGAAAACACATTTTCTGTTTTTATCCTAAGATCACAACTCGGATAAATAGCTGATGTTGACATGAAGTAGTATGTGGTTGAGAAATTAAGAGCAGGGTCTCCAGTTCTCAGTAGCCTAATTCCTGGCCTGACCTCTAAGTTATCTGTAACTCTGAACACATTAACACATTTCTCTGGGCTATATTTTCTGGAATAGAGGTATAAATGTAATACTATCACTTGAGAGTGCTGTCTGAGCATTCAGTAGGCTAGTATTTGGAAAGTGCTTAGAGCAAAGCTTGACCAATAGAGGGTGTGCAGTAGATCTGAGCCACCATCATGATATCCACATGAAAAGATGGCCTACCAGGGAGAGCTATTGCAAAATGAAAGGACAGACCTGAACGTCCATCTGTCATGGAAGCTGTAACAGAGTAGTTGGTTTACTGTTCCTTTCAACTCCAGTGATTTAACTAAATATTTCTTTTAAAAAGAGAAGCATTATTGGAGGTGCTTGAAAATTGTTCTTCCCCAGGAATAGCCCAGTCCAGGATGACCAGGTTCTAGAGAAAGAGCTAACATAAGGCTTTTCAGAGTTTACCTCTTCCCTTTCCTATTTTTAATGTGGTGTTAAGAACTCAGAGCCATATGGTCTAATATAGAGGTGGGGCTGAGTTTGTCCCTTGGCCATAGGGAGAAGTTGCTGAATCCTTGTCTTAGGGGTTCTCTTTGTTCACAGTCTCTAGTACAAACTTCGCCAACACATCTATCTGCATGTTGCCTTGTTCTCATCCACTGACAGAATTGGGATGACGTGGAAGTCATTAAGAAAAGTAAAACCAGATGTTAGTTGGATCTTGGGCCATGAATCATAGCAGGAAAGCATCCCACCAAACACCTGCACTGAACTCTTACAGGAGCAAGAAATGCACTTGTATTCTGTTAAACCCTGAGGTTTGGGGCTTAATACATTTTTTTTTGCATTGTCTACCCTGACTAATAGATCAGGGAAATAAATATTATTCCTGTTTTGATGACGGATGAGTATCCTGAGACTTAGAAGATCCCAGGCTTCTTTACTCCAATCCCATTCTCTTCTTGTTGCAATAGTTGTATTCAAAAGCTGTAACCAAATAGTAACAGTAGAAAATTAATTAGACCTACGTAAACATACAAAGCATTTTTCTTATTGCTGTGCATATGTCACATCCTTTACATTCTTAAGTTGAGCATTGTAATTATCCCCATTTAACTGGTGAGAAAATTGAAACTGAGAGATGTAGAATAATTTTCCCAAGGCCAACACTTAGGTAGGTGGTGGTGCCAGGATTAGAACTTAGATAACATGATCCTGATCCTGAATCTATGCCCAGAATGCACTATGGGCTCTAGATAACCGGTTTAACTTTGTTAAAGGACTTAAACGCCTTATGGGAAGCTGATCAACGTGGAGAAAGGACGGAAGTGAGAATTATATCCAGTCTGTGCTATGTGCCTCCTGCTTTTGATATTGCTTGATTTTTCAATGTTTATATGTAGAAATTGAAATCATTCAGAAACTTGGAGGATCTGTCCATTTGCAGTAAGCAGAGGACTATTTTACACATGAATGCAGAAATCTGAATGGTTGAAATGCAACAACAGTTGACTTACATGCTTCTAGTTTGCGGTCCTGACCAAAGGGACTGAATCACCATCTTTGTTAGTCACATTGCAGGTGTGATCCCTCAGCAGCAATGACTGAGAGCTACTTTTTGTTAATTCTTTTTCAAGGTCATGAAAGAGAGTGGACCAAAGACAGGCTGTCATCCCATCTAATCAAAAGGCCTAACACCAGCAGTACAAGTCTTTGAAACCAGGTAACAACAACAATAAAAAAAACAAGAAACAAAATAAAAAACTAATAGATATATTCTGCTTGGTACCTTTTCGAGTGTTCTCCTTCAAAACTTCACTATAGCTCATAGACTGACATTATTTTGTGTCTCTAAGATGGTTTCTTCTTCTTTCTCTTCCTCCTCTTATTATTATTATCATCATATTTTGTACTTGAGCTAGAAATAGCATTGTATTAGGTGCAAAAAAAAGAGGGAAAATCAGAAGCCGTGTCTTCTAAAACAAGTATTACCACATCTGTATTATTGAGAAAGTCCCTTAAATTAACTTAGCTTCTGTCATAATTAAGTCAATGATGTTTAAATCAGTCCTATTTACTCTCAATGGAAATCATGAATAATAGTAATAACTTAAACAGTATTGAATTTATATACACTTTAGTTTTAATGAAAAACATAATATTGGCGGTAAATATTTTTGTCATCTCAGGCTAATCACTGTAACAGAACACACCATCATTCTTTCCTATGCCTTCAGTATCCCAAATGGCCCATCTCGAACAGTCGTTTTATATATATATATATATATATATATATATATATATATATATATATATATATATATTCTCCTCCAATTCTTATAATTTAACTATTCTTTTTTTCCTTATTTTTTTTTATCATTATGCCTTCACCAATCAATTACCTCCAAACTCACAGCACACACTCTTATTTTAATCTATTTGGTAATGTGTGACACACATAATATTCTATTTTGAATTTCTATGAAATTTTGAAATGTATTAAAATTTCTGTGGATATTAAATTTTATTTAAATGTTTTGGTATGAGCTTCTTTAAAGCAAGAATATATGTGTATATCCACATAAATATCTTATACAGGGCTTTGAACCATTACTCCAAAAAATGTGGAGTAATTAACAGGGACCAACTTTCCCAACATTGAGAATTCCATACCCCAGCAATGACTGCAGTTGGTTGAAGTCGATGGCCTTTGTCGGTAGCCTTCTGTGTTTTGTAGGAAGAATTCTGCTTCTAACTAGACATGTTCTGAAAGACTAAGAAGTGAGTTAAGTCATAATCCTACTGATACTCATTGTGATAATCATGTTTACATGGAACTTCCTGGATCGCCTTCATGTTTCCAGAGGCATTTAGTCATTTTATCCTCATGATGGAGATGACTGAGGACTCAGGAGATGAGGTACACCAAAAGTTTCTGGCACTGATATTTCCCATCCATCAGCTGGCGCCCACCTAATTATGGTTTGGCTATGTCTTACCTTCTCATTTATTCCCTGTGATTATGACAGGGTAGAACAACAAAAAATTCTGTATTGTCAGCCACAGGAAGTAAAAGTGGAACATAAATATTTTTCATCTGCCAAGCACGTATTTTTATTCCATGGGCATAGTGGTTTTTGTATTTAAAATGACAGATCCTGTCACAAAGGGTCTTAATATTATATTGAAAAGATATCTGTATTACAGCAGAGGTTAAAAAACTCATTTATTTATAAGACTCTCAGGTCCTAGAGAGGTCTTCTGCCTCTTTCTCCCTGCAGACAGTTAATATCATTGAAAATAAAAAGCTGTTATAGTATATGACAAGGCACAGAGGTATTAAAAACAAACACAGGCTGGCTGGGGCCAGAAATGTGCTCCAGTGCTGGTAAACTGTTTGGAGCTAATTGAGAGAAAAGAAAAAAAAAAAAAGTTGGTGCTGTTTCTTTTGTTTTGTTTCCATTTCTCTCCTTTTTTTTTTTTTTTTCTCTTCCAGCTATGTTTGCATTTTTGCATGTAGAACCTAATTCAGTAAAAGTTACCCAAATGAGTTACACAAAATAAAGTAGGCTTTATTTGATGGGATTTTCAGACTAAGAAAAAGTGAAATCACCCCTAAGGAGGAGATGAAGGATGTGAACTGATCAGGGAGCTGGCTGGAGGCGTAGCATATCTAACGTAAACTACAGAGCAGCTTGCAGCCTTACAAAGGTGAAGGGCAGCAAGCCAAAAGAGTGAGTTAAAGGATGTGCACGCCCTCCGCTGCAGCCAGTGTGGCCTTTTATCACCTTCATCCCTGCAGCTTTGTGACTTAGCTGAAAGAGTGAGAAAACTTGAAGACTGATGTTCCACACCTACTGGACGCGCAGTCAGTGAGACACAGGAGCATTTGCACCTCACATCAGGCTCCCACTGGTGTTCCTCCACAGGATTCCACGGATCTCATGTCTGAGCCACCAGGTCACCAAATGAAGCCGATGGCAGCTGGTCCTGCTAAAGTAAAGACCACGGAGTAAATGGGCCTCAGAAGTCAAGTGGGGCTACAACCAACTGCCAGCCTAGTGGGATATTTTAGGAGCCACCTGAAAACACACTAACACATCTGTCTAGAAGAAAACGGATGCAAAGCCAAGGTGCAATTCAGTGAGAAGGTAGTTTCATCCTTCTACTCGAGCATACAAACTGGAAGGAGAAAATAATATGGCCAAGCCCTGGTACACAGGAAAACTTCCATTTAACTTTTCTTTCCGAAACTTCATAACAAGTGAGGAAGAAAGAGCTGGAGGGGTGGTAATAGTTTCATTTTTTTAAAAAAAAAAAAAAAAGAAAAGAAAAAAAAATTATCTGTTCTAAGCATTCTTCAACTCAAAGCAATGTTTTTAGCTTCCTTCATTCTGCTTGTTTGTGTTTGAAGGAAAACCAAATTAGATCAAGAATTTCATGAGTCAAGGCCAAGGTCCCCCTTGGATCATTTCACTCAGCAAAGATTGACCTCATGCTGATGAAGAGATGGCATTGTGTTCAGTGTTATAGGAAATCCACCATTTCTACCCTAAAGCACTTACAATCAAGGAGGAAAAGATAGACATGCAGAGAAGTGTCTTAAAGCAGTGACAGTGATGCAAAGCATGAAAAAATTTTGTCAGAGGGAGACGTACTAATTTTACTTTAAATACAGCTTTGTTTTCTATATTAATTATCTGAAAAAATACAACATGTATCTCTTCTACTTGGTAGTCAGGCCTAGTTTAAAAATATATTTTCGTGTAAGCACATGCATTTTTTTTGGTCTCATTCTAAAAAGAAATTATGATTTTAACAAGTGTTGATTTTTTAGAAAATTTGGAGCTAGAGGACAATGTTCATTATTACAATCATTCCAAAATGTATTCTGTAAACGATGGTAATTCCACCTCAAAAAGCAGTGTTAGCTATTTGCTATCTGTCACGTGAGGTTACAACGAGCAGTCAGCAGTCTGCATCCAGGAAGAGGGTCTTCACTAGACCCCAACCTTGCTGGCACCCTGATCTTGGATTTCCAGCTGTCAGAACTGTGAGAAATAAATTTATTTTGTTTATAAACAAAGACAAACAAGAAAACACAGTACTGAAAATAGTTGTCACAGAAAAGGTGTAAAATGTTTATTTTCAGAGATGTGGAATGATGGGTCATACAAGGTTAGATCGCATACCATTTACAGTTTACTAGGTCACATCACGGAAAAGGGTGACAGAACTAATATAAAACTTGTGATTTAGATGGTGATAAAACTGTTCCTAAAAGTTTTCGTTCAGTAGTCTTCTTGGCCATAAGAGAAATTTCTTGAGCTCATGTGTATCTTTATACAAATTTAGACTCTGAATTCCAGGCAAAACTAGTTGTTTTCAACTAGTTATTTGCCACGTGGCATGAAGTAGCATATGAATTGTGAAATAAGTCTCTGCTGCCTTCTCTTGATACCGCTACTAAAGATATCTTAACAAGACTAGTTATCTTCTTCCTTTACATTTGAATACTATCGCAGATGTTTTTTTAACATATATACGTGTGGCTAGACATTGCCATTTGACTGACCATGTAGCTGACATCAAAATTTCTAATTGGAGGTTTTACTGGTAAGAATTCCAGTTTCCTATTCAGTTCACATGGATCTCTTCCTTGAACAACCTTCTATTATGTTTGTAATATAATAGGGACCACATATTTTGGTGCTTATGAAATTTTGTCTTTCCTGATTTGTAACTTTTTTTATGTGGAAACCTTCCCTGCTGAATGTACAAAGCAGTGGCTGAAATGTCTTTATATCTCCATGGGCTCTGTTTTGGGAATGAACCCAAAGCAGGTGCTTGAGGTGTCCTTAAGAAGGAGAAAATAATGTCTTGTGGGGAACACGTGGCTCAAAGGGCCATGAATATGGCCTGGGGCTATCTGGATGTGGCTTTATGCATCATGGGCTCAACTTACATTGCACTGCAACAAGCTTGTACGGAGTGCCTGTGACACAGAAGGCATCGTGTTGGGTGCTTTGTCAGGGATGGGCACCAACAGGAAGCAAATATGTTTCTTACCAACCAGCTTTTTCCACGCAATTGAGAAAAAGCCATTTGCCAAAACAAACTGTCACAAAACACCCTTAAATTCAAAAGAAGCTATGATTAGCATATAAATTTTTGTCTGTGTCCGTTTATCTGTGTAAACAGACACAGATAAAAATTCAAAAGGGCATAATTTTATCAAGATAGTCAAAAATCATTAGGCAAGCCCACTCACTGCAAAGCGGAAACCAAAATATCTGGTTAAGAGTGGGAAGGGGCATGCAGGCAACAGTTGGGAAGATTAGCCTTAGTGGTGCCAGAAATCTGTATATTTTGAAATACCCTGAAATATCATTAATTTTTATTCCATGATTTGGTGACCTATCAGCAACATTCTTCATGACTGACTTGGCCATAGAAATAGTCTATTTGTTTAGGTTAGTTACTTTGTCAAGTTTGTTTCCTGGGGATGCACACTGCTCTTTTTAGGAGTGTATGTCTAAGCTATTCCAGGGATACTATATTGTGTCAAGATAACCTAAAGGAATGGTATTCACTGCCCTCCAGAAGGCACTCCCATCCCAGGTTTAGATGTTCTTTCAGGCTAAATTTACATATACAGAAATGTCTTTAACATTTAAAATAGACAATGGGTGAGCCAGGGTGCAATCAAGCTAATGATGAGGGTTCAGTCTGACTTAGAATTGGATAATGGAGCTGGCAATTTCATAGTGTCCCTCTCCCTCTCCCTCTCCTTCTCCCTCTCTCCTTCCCTTGTTCCCTTAGAGACAAAATGAGATAAATTGCTATCTGACCCATTGCTTGAGAATAAACATTAAATGGTTTATCTGGGCAACCCAATCACCTCCAGCCGGAGTGGAGAATTGGCCTAAATAATGAAGGTGTGTGTCATTCATCTCTTTGTCTGGCTCCTGGTAACCTTGACAGGAATGAGTGGAGACATGCTGATTTGTATACACTCAATAATTCAAGGTGTTTGCTTATCTTTCCTTGTCAGATGCTGCTCATCCCGAGTCTATGTTACCATCTAATTAGCCATTTATTTTTAACTTTGCTTTTGCACATAAAGCTTTCTCTTTTTATTTCATGAATTTAATTTGCAACCACCTTGCTTTCATGAAATGTGGGTTGCACTTATTTCATTTGTTAACATGTTCATTAGTTTTTTTATTTGTATCCTTGATATGCTTTCCCCCCATTTTTGATTCACCCTCAATGTAATAACCCACTTGATTTTGCTATCTAAAGTGCAAATGAAGCATTTGTACTAAAATGTTATTCTTCACCTGTGCTTACTGAAATCAGATGATATATATTTTTTGGCTCTGAATTCTTTCTCTAGCATATTTTCATCAGCTTTTCCAGCTTTTAGTGCTCTATAGAATACTGTGTATTTTCTGCTGCTGGGGTCTGATACCAGTTGATAAGTACTAGAGCTGCTTATCAATATTCCATTCTCCTCTTTCGGAGTCTTCAGGACATCAGCCCCTCCCTAAGCCCTTGGTCTTGGCATCTTCCTGTAGCTCACCTGAACCAAAGAAATATAAGCAGAACTGGCAGCAATATATATTTGTTTGTGTGAGACTCTTCTGCATAATTCTCTCCCCTGCCTCAGTGACCATGGAGATAGTGTAAGCTGAGCTACATATGAAGGACAGCTGCCCTGGGGACAGCAGGATTTGCTAGAAACCTTGGGCAAGTGAAGAGTAAGCCTTTGTAATTTGGGAGGATCTCTGTTATTTCAGTATAGCCTAGCATAACCCAATTGATACTCTGCAATTGTTCTCCAGAAGTATTTAGTCGGCAACACTCTATCATTTGTAAACATTGTGCACCCAACATTGTGCAACGTCACAAGGGAATTATAAAAGAAACTCTACCATAAATGAGGTTTTAACCTCACCAGATAGACAAAGTTGACAGACACAAAATTTAAAGGTAGAGAGGCAAGTGTGTGACTAAATGCTTAGTTGTGAGGTATGGATTCTAAGTGCTACAGAAACTTCAAGAAAGTGAGAAGGCCCAGTGGGACGAAATGGACCAGCAGAGAGTAAGAAATAAGGGATACCAGGAAATGAAAAGAAAATACTAAAAGCAAATAAGGCAATAGGCAAGATATGTGGTGAGGCTGAAGCGGTTTTAGTGAGGCTAGGGAAAGGAGAGATTCCAAGTGAATGGGCCATTCTCCATTGCTCCATCTCCATTGCTCTCCATTTCTTTTTAGGCAAATGTCTTTTTCCAAAAAATAAGCTGCAAATAATTTCAGATCAAGGAATATTTTTTTTGGTTTTTGTTTGTTTGTTTGTTTTCTTTTTTTCTTTTTTCTTTACCCCCAGGAGCAGTACTTCTTCTGTTAAAAAAAAAAAAAAAAAAAAAAAAAAAAGGTTCTGTTTATATAGAGCCTGATTTGGTGCAACCTGAGCAAGGAAAAGACTGGGTCCCTGCAAGTATTCAGAGGATTGACCTAAGCAGAATACACAAACAATGCCATGAATATGCTTCTGCTTTCTAGGAACTTACCGGGACAAAGAGTCTTTCTTTGACCAAGCTCTAGCCATGCTCCCCGTGAGTCCTCTTCTCAACTAGGTCTCAACTTTTGCATATAAAGACTTGATCAAACACTAACCTAGTTTCTAACAGTCCAAGGCTGTATCCCTAGGATGACCCAGCCCTCCTTAAGTGCCTGCCTGAGAAAACTCAAGGCTGCCAAAAGAATTTACTGTTTGTTCCAGCCAACACCTGAAGGCAGGGCCCATCTACAGGCCTCTGGGGGAGGGTAGGAGCCTCACTTTGCTAAGTGCCAGTTAGCAAACCCAGATGGGTTTCACATGGACCGACCACCTTCCCACTTTTTGTAATGTTTCACTTCCCTGACTCTACTGAACCCTCATTCATGCCCTTCCTATTTCGTCACTCTCTCTTTAAACAGCCAGTCGCCTCTGTACACATCAAAGTCGGGGTCAGTTCACACTGGACTCTTCATCCTGTTATAGTAGTTATTACTGATTCATGCTTGCCCTTACCACTGTAACTAGTTTCCAGCTTTGTTTACCTTTGAGTTGGCCTAAGCAGAAAAATGTGCATGCAGATGGCATGCTAAAAATGGAAATTCATGATATCAAATGTGCATTGTTTTTTCTAATATGCAGTAGTAATACCAAATTGCCCAGCTTTCTAGAAAGGGTACCCACAATCCTTCACCCTGCCCACCATGCACTGCTACCTCCCCAGCTATCTCTACTGAACACCGAGGAGGAGATACAGTACCTCTTTGGTTTGGATTCTTTCCTCTTGAAATCTAAGACCATTTTCTCTGAATCTAGTCATCTTTTTGACAACAGTTAACAATATTTAAAGTGAAAAAAAAAATTACCTAAAAGTATATAACTTTGATGGTGTAAGATAACTTAGAGAATTTTTTATTTTCTTTCAAAACTTCAAAAAACGGTTCTAGAAAAATGCTTTATTTTCCATGTTGCATAATGGGAATTGCCATTGAGTACACAATGGTTTGGACTAGTTAATTCAAACTAAACACAAAATTTTAATTAGCAAAATTTTAACAGAGAGACAGACTTTATAACTGGGCATTGAGGGTAGTTTATATGTTAACTCATCTCATCTCTTCCATCTAGATTTTCAAGGAAGTGACATTGGACCCTTCTCATCCTTCCTGCTCTTATCTTATGTTTCTCATTTATTTTAGGACATTAGTATTTTTAGAGGAAATATATTCATTTTCTCTTTCAGAAACAGCCCCACTATGGTCTTTTTAAAAATTCTGGAAATAGTAGTTGGGGGCTAAGTAAATCTCTCCTAAGGGCCACCGTGATTTAATCCTATGGTTCAAATGAGTGGAAGAAGCTGGCTTCTTACAGTTGTCTTCTAATTCTCATTTTAATTACTCCCCATTTCAACATACACACCTCCTGTGAATGTGCTCAAACTCTCACGGAGTAGAAAGAAAATAAGCCACATTTGGCCTCTGTTAAGATTCTCTTTACAGAGCAAGGTTTTTCACCTGTCCAACATTCAAAACCTCAAAATTCACTCGAACTCCTGATTTTATTCTGCAAGATGCTTTTGATCAGTTGGACGCTGGCTCACCATTTGATTCAAACCAATGACCCAAGTCTCAAGTGCTCCATCTAGTAGACCTGCGTAATCATCCAGCTTAGCTGCACATTGTCCATTTTAATTAAGGGAGTGCTGCACCCATTAGAGAAAGTTTATGAGCCGGAAGCTGAACTTATTTGTGCATGTACCAGTTCCACAAATGGAGCTATAGCACCTCCAAAAAAGTAATAGTAATAACAATAATAATAATAACAACAACAATAATAATAGTAATGAAAGTTGTGTCTCCTTGAATACCGACCTCCTGCTAAGTGCCCTTTTTCTGTTTGAATTTCTTGCTAATTCAATGCCATTAAAATAGATTCTCTTAAAGACTCTGTTCTGTCAAACACAAAAAAGAGAGATATATGGAGTGTGGGATTTAATTATCACTGCTCTATATCTCCAAATGTGAGTTTTTCTGAGTAATAATTGCCCAAGTTTGTCTTCAAAAGGCATTTTAATAGTGCTAATACTAGTAAATATTGCTCATTTTGATACTGATGTGCTGCTTTAATGGTTCCCATGGTTTCTAAAAGTCATTTCTTATCGTTTTACTGTAGAAAGAATCTTGCTTTAATTATGTCATAATTGTTTGGAAGCCATAGAATCTTAATTAATGCCAATGGCTTCAAGGCACAAACCAAATGTAGAGTTTATGTTCATGTTTGTTTCTTTATCTCTTCCTGCCCGAGACAAGGCCCCCCATGAGCTTTTAAAACTATAGACATTTGTAGATGTGTTTTTATTAGGTTGGTGCAAAAGTAATTGCGGTTTTTGCAATTATTTTTAACCTTTTAAACCGCAATTACTTTTGCACCAACCTAATAAGAAGTCTGGTGATGTCATTCTTTTTTTTTTTCTCCTTTTTTTTTTTAAGTCAGATTTTCTCAGCTTCACCTCAGGTTTTAAAGGTTATTAAGGAATCAACATTTTATCTTCAGAGGGAACTCTTTATCTCAAGAATACAGTTGTTTACTCTCCATGGTTCTAATTGCTCAGACGGTGGAATGGGATGAACTCCAATGTTTTCCCTTGCAATTCCATGACGGCCACACTCCAAGTGCACTCTCTTCTCCTTAAAAACTATGCAGCTTCAGTTAACATACCACCAGCTTGCTCTGTTGATATTTTTCCACAAATGTATTTGCTCACTCTTTTCTCTCTACCTGAAATCCTATCATGTCCCATTTCAAATCACAGAACCTCTCCTGCTACATCACACCAAAGCACAGATGACTGTACTCCACTCATTTGGCTTCAGGAGTCACACTTGACTTCATTTACATTCATAGGTCTTTTATCTTTTTAATATCACTACAGAGAAACCCATGTCTAAAAGCCTTTGGATTTTCCATGGCATTTGCATAAGGACTTGCTTGAAGCAGATATTCCTTAAATATTTGTTTAGTGATTGCTTAGGGACCTTCCCCTATGGATCTAGTACGCTTTCAAAGATACATCTAGAAAACATATCTCTCCTTGGTACCAAAGAATCAGCAAAGAAATTCAATCTCTTAGAAGCAGAAAGCTGGAAGTGACTTTGAGATTCTATTTCCCTACATCTAATAGAAAGAGGAAATGTGTGCCCAGAAAATTACATTATGTTTCCCAGGGTCCCACAACTAGTTAGTAGCAGCGATCTAACTAGATCACAGGTTTCCTGACTCTAGCGGTTAGAGTTTTCCCTTGTAATTTTCACAAGCAGAACATCAATCACTTTTGTTTAGCTATTCCCAATATCCACCTGATTGTCTTAGCCAAATCCCTATTATGCATGCTAGCTGGTAAGCAACAAATAGCTATATGGAAACCATTGCTAATCTAACATCTCATTTTCTCTTTTGTTTCAATCTCCTACACAAACTGAGATTCAAATAACAACAATTCATTTATCTGAATTGATTTGCAAAAAGGCTTTAGGTTTTAACTCACATAGGGAGGGCTACCAGAGGAGTAAGGGGAGGGAGGACAGGGGAAAAGGGAAAACAAAGAGGGTAACATGGCCTCTGAACTTTGTTCAGCTCTGTGACCTGTTGCCAGAGTGTAGCCAGAAAATGTTCTTGAGGTCACAAGAGGAAACAGCAATCCTATGGAGGTCAAGGTGAGAAATATTGTTGAAGTGTGATAGAGAGGCACAATCTCCTCATTCTCTGGGAAAATAGCCCAGATGAGGAACTGTACAATTTAATGAGTTTGGAAGTAACAGAAGATGCCCTACCATCCCAGGAGTGGCATTTTCATGGTTGGCCATAGTCATGACATGAGTCAGGCTCTCTTAAATGCTCCTCAGATGTGTGACATAACTTGGGAGACCTAGACTAAGAAAGGTATAAAGAACATGACAGAGGTCACACAGTGCAGCGGCAGACTGAGGAGACCAATGAAACACCCTTTTGAAAACTGCAGATGTAAAGTAGGAGACATTTCACAGGGTTGGAGTTGGGGATATTTCTGGTACACCTGTTTTTATGACCTCCTTCCACTCATAGGTTTGACATGCTTGGGAAATTTGCATGACACCCTATAATTGATAATCCATAAAAGTACTGAAGGGTTGTACTAGACACTGAGAATATTGCTGCAGAAGTGGTCAGGTTTTTCTCTTTTGTGCTCCCAATGACCTTTGTTGCTATTATGTCAAAATTAATTGTTACCTTAATATACCACTTAAGGATATGTCAGCTTGACCAATCTGTGGGTGGGTAGCAGTGCTGGAATAAAGGAGTGTCCTAAAGTTCTAAAGAGTCCTTTTATCCTCATGAACCAGGCCTCATCCACTATATTTATGATCCTGGAGCAAACATTTTACCTAAAGTGAATTAAATATTTTTCAGGTAGAAAGCCTCTAATCATAATTGCTATGGTCAGTGTAAGTCACTGACTAGGATCACTATTGAAAACTGTTGGTACATAGGATGGCATTTGAAACAAAGTGGTATCTGAATCAACTTTGAGGAACAGGTATATGAGAATTATTATGAGCACATTTCTGGACTGTTATCTTTCCTCGTGTTTACCATCCATTATCTGCCTTTGTTCTGGTTCATGCTAGTCTTTTTATAATCCTTTTTTAAAAATACAAAATCAATACAACTTTAATTACAAAAAGCCCATGGTGCCTCTTGAAAAACAGAACAAACAAAAAAGGACATTTTGAAAAGGGGCTAGTGATCTAAGAAGCGTGACCTCAGGCCATCCTATTTCTAAGGGGTGATGTTGTTGATCTGTTGGTCCCATTATAATGATTTACACAACCATATCTGGCACCTTTTGTTCTCCAGCAGGCTTTGTGTATGGTAAATGGAGAATTGCATAACAACCAGGGGTTTGACATTTATAATGCTTTGTAGCATAAGATAGAGTCACATCTGGGCAAACATCGTCCCTGGTGGTTAGCGGCTCATATCATCTGTGCATAGTCTGGCTGCCAAAATGATGAGCACTCATTAGAAATGTCCCATTTACTCACAGAGCCAAATAAAAGCACAAACTAATCTAAAATGAACAGTCACAGGGTGTGTGTATGTGTGTGTTCAATTTGTGCTGGCTTCTTCCAGGGGCATAAGGCAGCTTGTTTTTCCTTTGAATATTGTTTATATCAGTGGTCTGAATCAATGTGAGTGTAACAATGTAGAAAACCTAATTCTTGATCACGTGCTTGAGTCGCAACTGAGGGACATTACACAGAATAGCCAGATAAAACTCTTTGGCTGATATTTAATGTGTACGTGCTACACATTAAATTAAAAACTTTGTACACTACATGACACAGCCTCAGGTTTATGAAGAGCCCTGGACACATTTTTCCTGAAAATGAGGCATTTCCTGAGCAACTGGAATTTTTGTTTATTTAGTTATTTGTTTGTCTGTGTTAACACTTTCTGTAAATTAAATACCTGATCATGAAACCAGCTTTGGGTTGGCTGTTAGATAAGACACAGAGCAACCCATCTTAAAGCATTGTAGAGAACTTCACAGCCAGCACTTTCATTAATCTCATTCTTGAATTTATCTTCTTTTCTACTACGATTTGATGCCTTCCTAGTTTTTAACTTCTTTATGTGTTTATCTTGCAGAATTGTGAGTAATTTTGTTAGTCATTTGGAATCCTTTTTGAAACAAGGTAGATATAAATATCTAAAATAAAGAAAGTAAAACAAAACAGAACAAAACCTTTCTCTGACCTCGAGGAGCCCATAAATTACTTGTGGTGACTGCATAAATTTAGAGAAAGATAAAGATATTAGGAGGTCTATACTAAGTGCCAATACATTGTAAACATTTAAAGCAATAGTACCTGAGAGGATGGGAGATTAATCTGGGTTGTAGGACTCAGGGGAAATTAATAGTTGGGATGGAATCTAAATACTGGTTCTCTAGTCAGTTATATAATACTGAGTGGGACATGAACACCCAGGCATGAAAAACTATAGATGCTATAACTGAGTAGGGAGTTTGCTCCTAGCTAGGTAGACTGAGAAAGTTAGAAGTCCTCAGTATTCAAAATTTCTTGTGTCATTCTCATGGTCTTCACTCAGACTCTCCTTGGTCTTATTTTAGACACAATTTCAGCACACTTGTTTTTGTTTTCTCAGTTCACAGCAGATTAGAAGCAGTAGGGACTCTAATAACTTGAAATGACAGGCTGATGAGAGTGGTGGAAAGGAAGCAAAGAGCAGAGACAGGACTCCTGAGGTTGGTAGCCTAGGGCCATCGCTGTGGGGCAAATACACCTCACACCCCAGGTGCCCTGAAAGCAGCATCCTCCACATGCCAATCCCTGATTTTGCAGGAAATGAGTTTATATGTTGTTATTAAACCAACTTTGGGTAAGAAGATAGGTCATACGTACTACAGTGAAAAATATAAATAAAATTGTTAGAAAATTGCTCTAGACAGATAACTAATATCCCCCAACCCAATTCCATTAGCATTTCTGTGTTTCATTAGCATGTTCAACCATCATGAATATAATGGCACCATCCTTAATGCCATCACTGTTATAAAAATGTTTCTAATGCTACTGCTCCACAATTACACCCCCAGTACCCCACGGTAATTTTATACAAATGTTTTTAAGCTTCTGATTCTCCCAGTTTTATGTCCCTCTCACCCTCGTCTCAGTTGTCAGTTGATGGGCGCTGGACGAGGGGCAGGATTTAGTTCAACTCAGCTCATGACTCCAGTGCTAACACAGTGTTGTTGAATCGAGTCTTCTTTCCTGGAAAAGTTTCTGTTCCTTATGTCTTCTGTCTCCAGTTGTCCACCTGAGACCACATTTCAATGTGTAAAGAAAGACCTAGGAATTGACCTTTGGATTTAGCAATCTGGTGGTCACTGGAAACCTTGACAACAGTTTGGGGTGTGTTGCAGGTAACTCTGCTCAGAGCAGCGTAAAAGTAGAAGCACAAAGGACGTAAAGGTGGCAATATAGAAAGTGTTTTGAGAAGTTTTGCTCTGAAGGGAGACGAGAAACAGGACAGTAGCTAGAGTGGAATATAAGCTAATAGGAGGCTTGTTTTGTCATTTTTGTTGTTATTTTTGCATGTTTGTTTTCTTTTAAGATTGTGACATGTCTTGAGACTGATGGAAATGATCTAATGACAAGGAAAATATTGGTGGTACAAGAATGAAGCCTTTGAATAATAAGTGGGAGGGATCTAGTGACAAGACAGAGAGCAAAATGTGGAGCCAAAGAAACATGCAGACAAGGGCTAGCTAGGGTGAAAGTGTACATCTGAGAGGGTGGTCCCGTGCAAAGCTCACCTCTTGATTTCCTTGGGGTTTTCACCCGTACAAGAGATGCCAGAGTGGTTGCATAACAAGGAAAGGGATAATAATTGGACTCTGCACATCTTGGGATTCCAGCTGACACAATTTGATCAGGTTAATTTTATTGGTAACAAAGTCTCCTTTCAAAGTCTATCTTGGAGAGAAAAGAAAAAGAAAAAAAATGTTTGAAGAAATAGAGCAAGCTAGAGGAGAAAGCAAAGGAGATGAATGGGCTCGTTTTCTCCGTTTTTGTACATACAGTTGGAAATCCTACCAAATCAACACAGACCAAAAATAAACCAGAGCACTGGAAACTCACACTGGCAATTCGGTTGTCACTTAAAGAGCAGTCCCCTGGCATTACCAATGAGGGTCAGGCACTAGCACATTCCAAGAAGGAGTGAAGAGAGAAGAAAGAGAAAACAAAGAGGGAACAGAGTACTGAGAGGAGAGGGAGAGTAAGGTAGGAAAGAAAGTGACAGGAAGAGAGGACTAGACAGACTGCAGTGGAGAGAAGGGACAAAGTGTAAGTAGCCCAAGGGATAAGAAAGAGATTTTTCAGCTATAAATGGTTATCATTCCTTTCTCCACACAAACACCAATCAGAGCAGCAACGTGCTGTTAGATTAATATGCAGCAGCAGCCCAACCTCACAGTGTAGTGTGATGTTTTAGTCTAGAGTCTCACTCCCCAGATATAATCCCCGCATAAAATAAAGACAAATGAATAACGTTGGTATTTTTTAATGGAGGGTGCCTTTGAGTCTGGCTCAGACACAATGGCCTGTGGTTGCATCTGATTATAACTTATTTCCATGGGGGTACACATAGTTGTTGTAAGTGTCTGAGAAATTATGAGTTTCTTTAGCAAGATGAACTCTGTGATTATAATGACACTTGGCATTTGCACATTTTGTAGGCTTTCTCATCTGAAAATCACAGAGCTACTTTTATGTTATAACTAGATTCTTATGTGTGTGTCCTTTGGGATCTGAGGTACATACCAGTGAGTGTTTCTCTTCTTTTTCCTTCCTCCTTTCCTCCCTCCCTCCCTCCCTCCTTCCCTCCCTCCCTCTCTCCCTCCCTCTCTCCGCCCTCCTTCCTCCCTCCTTCCCTCCCTCTCTCTTTCTTTTCTTGAAGTAGCGGGCAGCTATTTGGAGTACTGTCATCAAGATAACTAAAAATTCTATTGAGGGAGGCAGCCTCAGAATTTGAGGAAATGTGTGAGACCAGAGCTCCTGAAGCAAGTCAAAGGCACAGAGTAGGTATGGCTGTATTAGATCTCTAGAAGAACAGGGTTATTTGAAAGTTAGTTTAAATGTAACTCCAGATTCCAAAGATTTTTTCTGTTCCCTGAAGGCAGAGCCATCAGTACTTCCAAGCAGTTTCCAACATGGCCAAACTTGAGAAACAATGAAAGGCTCCCAATCTGACAACATCCTCTTACTGTCTAATAGAGATTCACACTTTATCCATCACTTCAAGACAAACCCTTGAAGAGCATTATTCATGCATGCATGTTGGCAATTTAAACAAACACCATCCATTAGGACTCAGCATGACTTAGTCTACGGATTTTGCTTCCGCCACTTTATAAGACATTAAAAAGAGAGAGGACACTGAACAGATTTCAAAATTGTTTGTGTGTGGTGGTGGGAAGAGTCATGCCCAAAAGGAACTACCAGGGGCTCTGAACATGAGACAAGTGAAGCAAACAGGAAGTAGAAGGATGCTGAAACCAGCTCTGACCATGTACTGAATCAAGTAATTTCCATATCAATAATTGTTTGTTGCATTTTTTATATACTTTTTACTCAGAAGAAAATGGAGTAAGAGAAAAATAAAACACTAGATAATATGAGTTGGACATTGATATGAGTTGGACATTTCAGTCTCCATTTATCCAAATCTTTGGCTTTCGCTACTTTCCACAATTGACTGAAGTTTTACCAATTATTGTCATAACACTTCCAGATCTGCTTTTGTCCCTACCCCAGTGCTGGCCTAAAATACAGGACACCAAGCTTAGTTTAATTTCAGATAAAGAACAAATCTCTCTCTCTCTCTCTCTCTCTCTCTCTCTCTATATATATATATATATATATATATATATATATACAGAAAGATACTAGTATGATTATGTCTCATGCAGTATTTGGGACATGCTTATGCTAATTTTTTGTTGTTGCTGTTTATCTGAAATTCAAACTTAACTGATGGCCTGTATTTTTATTGGCAAAATCTCTCAATCCTACCACAGCTGCATTTCAGTAGAATAAAACAGATCATAGAATTGGCCTGTCTACAACTTAAAATTCCACCTTTTGGCTGCTTCTTGACTAGTAAAGGTTGATGGTTTCTGATCTACCGTATATCAAACTCAGCATCAGAGCTGCCTCCTGCCTCTTGCCTGTTGCCTCCAGGCCATCCGCCCTGCTGGTACCTTGGCCTTCCAGTCAAGGAATCATATAACTCCTCATCCTGGACTTCCTGGACTGGCCCTATTCTGTTTCCACCTAACTGGGGTAAAGAATATAGATGAGTGAGAAAGAAAAGACTAGGTGCTTCTAAAAATCTTAATTTGCTTCATCAGATATTTGAAGACAATTAACTCCTTAAATTACAAGGTTGTTAGAATGGCAAAGCTCTTTGCAAATTTTAAAGAGTCATAAAATGAGGTTCCATGACTGTTACCTTGCTGTAAAATAAATATTGGTAAATTGTTTCATGGAGAAAAAATGTGTAAAAAAAAAAAAAGATGATATTTGCTTATTCACTTACTGTAGAGTTTAGTCCCGTAGGCCCTGAAACTCTGAAAGCTGTCTTTTCTTTCCTCGTCGCTCTGCCTTCATCTCCCCTTGAGAATGACCCGATTACCTTGTTACAGGGTAAAGCTCAGTTTTGGCAATCAGCAAATGTCTTTACTATTCAAAATTGCTGTAGCAGCTGCATTTCAGTCCCCTGCTCGGCGAACAGGTTCCTGGTCAAGTTCAAAAAAGGAGCCATACCTTCATTTGTGGGATGCTGTGTTGAAGTCAGACTTCAGAGACATGGCTTTGTACAGCCTCCTGGGATTTAGCTAGGCTTGAATCACCATGACCTCCGTGCCCTTACAACATCACAGAAAACACCATCACGGTGCCCACTAATTGGTCACCTTGATGTCAGTCACAGCATGGAGATCAAGGACAGAGCAGGTCCTGGAAAGTGAACTACACACACTCTCCGAGGTGGTCTCTACAGGTCAGGCTAGCATCCTGCTGAGAGCACAGTGCGAGGGAACCTTACCCCAGGACTACTTGAAACATGGCTGTGCTGCACACGAACAAAGGACAGGTGGCCTCGCTAGTGACCCTTTCCTCGCTACCTACCAAGTCCAAATTGTCAGCCTTTCACACCTATTATGCTTCCATTATCTGTGAAAAATACTAAGTGCCATGTCCTGGATATCACATGCACAAAGCAGGCTCTTAAAATTAGTTTCTGCTTATTGCTTTTAAAAATTATTAAGATTATTTTATTTTTAAGGTGGCAAGTCAATCAAAGATTGCTAGGGTGTTACATGCATGTGCATTGGAGAAGCTCACTGTAATAATAATCAAATTTGTTTTAGAATCTAAATGCAGTGTGTTTTTGTAAATGACTTACATAGTGCTAGTAAGAAGGGGGAAAATATAAGGAATAAATTGAATACATCTTTCTGTCATTTCCCATGGGTTGAATACATGTATGGGTTGCCATGCGCACCCATTTAAGCCAGGCATTTTAGATGGTAGGGATGACTAGAATTAAGTAGAAATTCTACAATTCTAATCAAAAAAGGAAAAGCGATAACCACTACACAGGGTGAGGTTTATTAAAAGTGCTTTTTTCTGTGGTTCAATTTGCTGAATAAAATAGTACATGACGTCCATTTAGATAATATAAGATCTTTCTCTAAGTGTTCTAATCTCCCTCTACTCCCAGTGCCAGGTCCAGGAGCCTTTAGAAGGATTTATTTCAGGCCTTAACTTGGGGATCAGTGTTGCAGGCGTGGAAGACGCATATTAGAACAGAGGACACACTTTGGTCAGTGGTCGGTTAATGGTCTAGATGTCCACAATCCTGAGAACCAACCTAGAATTCCCAAGGATAGAATCCATTAAAAATTTGAGGGCCAAAGTCTTGGATGCCCTGCCAAATAAATGAAGAAGAAGTGGCAGTTTTCTTACAGAGACAGAAGAAGAGGCCCAGGGGACCTCTACTCACCTTTTGAGGCAAAAGAAGTCAAATATCTTTTGAGTAACTTAAGGAAAGTAAAACCTTTTGGGAATTGTCTGGGTATGGTATAATTCTCCTTCAGGGGATTCCATATGCTAGGAGTGGATATGGAGCAGCCATTCATCGGACTGATCCAGCTGGAGGGGGCAGAAAATCCAGCTGGCCAGGTGGCATTGAAAGGGCCAGCCAAATAGAAATTGAGTACATGTACTCGTATTACTGATTCGTTGTGTATGTGTATTACTACTGATTCGTTGTGTATATGTATTACTACTGATTTATGAGATAACAGTGACATTTTAAGGAATATTATCTTCCATGGAAAACTTGAAGGAAATAGGAGCAGATATTGGATTAAGGGGTGCACCAAAGCAAAATTAGGAGAAATAATGTAGAAACTAGGAGGAAGAATTGGATCAGTTATTGGTTGTTGTGCGGGGCAGCCTGCGGGGTCTCAGCTCCCGCTCCCCACATAAGAACGCAGGATATTATGAGGCCAAAAAGGAACACCCACAGAGCCATAGGTAGGGGAGTCATACCACTATAGTCTCACTGGAGGCTGGATTCACACAATGTGTGACCTGCTGTCCGCTTTTCTGCCTGCCAACCTACCGACTCCACTTGACTCACCAACCAGCGCAGCCGTGGCAGTTATATCAGTGGCCAATTGGCTAACCGGCTACAGCTGATGGCCAACTACTACCCCAGCCAACACCCTTCCACATGAGGCCAAGAGCCTGGAAACTCCTCTCTGGGTCTCTGTTCCCACATTGGTATTCTAAAGAATCAGACTAAATGAAAGAATTAACTGTTCTCCTCCATCTCCTTACTGTGGCCAGTGACCAAAGGTAAGGAGTGGTCTGGGCAAAAATAACTAGGCCAGGGGCAAAAAGAGCAAACCAGAAGTAGTCTGTGCCTTCCTTTGTCAACTTGGGATGGTGGCAAAGAGTACAGAGAGTGTAGGGGCAAAGCCAGGAGAGCAGTTTCCAGGTTCTCGACCTCACATAGAAAGGTGCTGGCTCGGGTAGCAGATGGCCATCAGCTGTGACTAGTTGGCCGTCAGCTGTAACCAGTTAGCCATTAGCCACTAATATAACTGCTGTGGCTACGCTAGGGATTTGGTTTGTTGGTAGTGAAGCCGACGGCAGATTGCACATCGTGTGGAGCCTGCTTCCTGTATCTCCAACCCAGCTGCCAGCGAGAATATAGTGGTGTGCGCCCCCTGTCCATGGTACCATTGGTGTTCCTTTTTGGCCTCCCCATATCCTGTGTTCTGGTGCGGGGAGCAGGACCAGAGTCCCTGCATGACAGAGAGAGTATATTATTCTGCCTATGAGCTAATAAAAACTGGCTGGGAGCAAGGGGACAAGGAACACACTAGAAGGTCCCCTCCCTATATCTCAGACGTGCAACAGACTGAAATGATATCCAATTGGCTGAATTGCTTAACTAGTTTTAACAAGCTGTTTAAGTACCTTTCTATCTCTACCCTTCTGTGATAGCAGATTCAAGA
Source organism: Rhinolophus sinicus (assembly GCF_057876585.1). Taxonomy (NCBI): domain Eukaryota; kingdom Metazoa; phylum Chordata; class Mammalia; order Chiroptera; family Rhinolophidae; genus Rhinolophus; species Rhinolophus sinicus. The sequence continues at coordinate 90,847,647 of NC_142504.1, forward strand.
AGGGTCCCTAGAGTGGGGAATAAAGAGACACTTGAGGAATTGTTTTGTGGTATGACTCCATTAGAAAAGCGACCTGGAGTTCCAACCTTAATAAAAGCTTAGGTAAATTCCTAGTATTGTGGGAATAAAATAAAGGGGCCTGAGGGCTAAGTCCTTGTTTCTCATGCAAGAGGACTATTGAGGGTTCCTCTTCTCAATGTGAACTCCACTGGGTAATCAGTCATCCCCATGGTAACTCAGCAACTTTTAATTGTCTTTAATTAAGGGGCCACAGAGGCAATCAGCTACATTTCTAGCACATTAATAAGGGAAGCATGAAGTGCAAAATGGCTGCTAGAGGTAGACGGTGCTTATATAAACCAGAACTCCTGGCAGAATGAAATGGGTGGTATATTCTGCAGGAATTGAATCTGCAGGATCTAGGAAACCCAGAATGAAAAGGTGAAAAATAAAGAAAATTCAAGAATGTCTTGGGAGAAAAAAAAAAAAAAAAAAAGAAGAAATATGATAAGTAAAAGCATAAATGTGATCTTGTTGCTTAATTTGATTTTAAAAATAGGATATAATGTGCACCTGGAATTCTTAAAAGATAAAGGACTTAGAAAAAATATAAAGTGAGCAAGTTAAACGAAGCTAAAGAGTGACTTCACCAAAAGCCTGATACTGAATTACAAAGTAAAATTGGAAAACTAATTCTTCAGGCCATCTGTAAGCTCGCCTGCTTCAAGTAGCTTTCTCTGATTACAAGAGTGCATATTAATCACTCTTTCTTTAAAAAAAAAAAAAAGGTGTAGCATTTATTACCTGTGTATTTGTTTGTCTGATAATAAATGCTCACATATGCCTTATTTAGGGAAGGGTACCCTGACTACCTGAGACAATTTCAGAAGTAATTTTATACATATTTTCATGCTTGGTTGTCATCACCTCCTTGTGATATTTTTATGCAGCATATGCCTGTACCTACTTTTGTATTTGAAGAAATTGGGCAATAAAACCCAGCCCAGGTCCTGTTACCCAAAGTAGCAAAGCTCAGCCTCGGCTCTGCGTCCTCTGGCTGAGATGCAATGTTCCGTCCACTATCCCATGTGGCCCCAGGCAGGGACATAACTTGCATGCCTGCTGCATCCTCTTACCCCTTCTGAGCATACGATGGGTAATCAACCCATATTTTGACCTAATTCAGAAACAGTGATTTCAAATTAAAGACGTGGTTTTGAAATGGGGCGGAAAAAGAAATATTTTCACTGAGTTTGTGAAAATGTAAATATGTACGGTGGGATTATTTCTTTTCATTTACATTCTCATTAAACAATCTTAAAACATGTTGTTTAAAATTACATCCAATCATTTTCTAAACATTCACTGTAAGGAAAATGGGGAAGAAAAGACTTTTAGGGATACGTGACTCATTATCAGGGGCTGGACTGCCCTCATTCTTCACAAGGAGATTTTTTTCTTGCCTTTCTTCTATATTCCTTCCCACCGACAATAAGACTTGCCTGCACTAGGAGGTGATGCCTAACAGCCATGTTGATTAATATTTATACCAACCAATCAATTCACAAAAATCGTAAGTCAGCCACTGTGTACAAATCTAGGTTCTCTGGCAGAAAGGTACAAAGCAGGACTATTTTCAAGGCATTTATAGGTTAGTTGGGAGGTAAAGCCCACATAGGAAAGAACACTAACAAAGCAGGTGAGGCCATGGAACAGTGTTTATAATTTGTATATTTACTTAGCAGGCGCTGATTAAGCCTGCTGGCAATTTTTGTATGCTGGCTTTTCAGGTATTATGTCATTTTATTTTCAGAATCGTCCAGGATACAGCTATGATTATCATTCATATTTGCATCATCATATATAAATACAGTCAGTTCTTCAGCTCAAAATGCTCCCATTGTTTATCTTCTAAAGCCCCGTAATTGCAGAGTTCTTACAATGGCTACATTGGATGGGATCCTGTCTTCCTCTTCCTCTTCCTCAGCCCCTACCTGAGCCCCTCTCTCTCGGTCCTCGTCTCTTACCACTCTTCCCTTTGCTTGGCATGCTCCGGATACGTCTGTTTCCTCAGTATACCCAGAGAAATATCAAGCATGTTTCCACCTCAGGCCTTGGTGTTTCCAGGGATCACCACATTGGATTTCTTCAAATCTTTCGGTTCTCTTCTCAGAAGAAACCTTATCAGGAAGCCCTCTGTTAATTTGTCTAAAGGAAACTGCAGGCCCCACCCTAGTAGCCAGTCCCTTCGTCTAGCTTTTCTTTGCTCCAAAACCTTCTCATGTTGATGTATCTTTACATATTGATCCATGTGTTGCCTCTCTCCCTGGACTAGCAGGGGCTTTGTGTTGTTGATGTATTCCCACTGTCTAGGGTGGAATCTAGCATTAAAGCGGCTCCATAAATACTTCTGGAATCCTCCGTATAAGGCACATAAGGCTTTGAGCGCTTACTAATTAGCCCAATCACAGTTCCATGGCAGAATTGGGGCAGGATCCCCTTCTTCTAATGCTACGTATCTGGATGCTCTTTGAGAAAGAAAGACCACCGCAGGCTGTGGGCACTGAAAACACAACTTCTCATAACAAAACGTAGAGACTTTGAGTTCCATCTCTAAACTGAAATTCTGACAGATGTGAAAGAAGGTACGAGGTTATTTAGCGTATGCCCACGTTGTTTTTAAATATTAATCTCTAAATACATCAATTCATCCACCATGTATTCTGTATGTACTCAGTGCCCAGCATTGCAGACACTGGTTTCTTTTATCTTCTTTCTTTCTTCAGGGAGATAGGTAGATACATGATAGATAGATAGATAGATAGATAGATAGATAGATAGATAGATAGATAGATAGATAGATAGATAGACAGACACATGTAGATAGAAGCATTCAACTCTACTATTTATTGCTGGTGTTCTCATCCCTAAATCCAAGTATCTCCACCTTATGCTCCTTTCCAGTACCCTAAAAACAGCAACATGTTTTACATATATTTATCCAATCAACCCCTAAATAGCAAAACCTACTAGTTCCTCAGATACTTACTGTACTCTGGGTACCCAATAAATAAATTGATGTTAAATTGTTACTACTTTACATTTCTGGTAAGACTTGTGCATTTAGAGATTTTCTGAAAAGATAGCAGTAATAATAGAAATTACAGTACAATTTTAGGTCGAGGAAGGGACCTGTAACCCTCATATCTTATTATTTGGTTGTTTTGAACTCTCTACCTACATAAAGCTGGCTTTGGCCTGGCAGGAAAACAAATGTGAAAAGAAAGGAAGAAAATGGTTTGCATGGCTGAAAGAAAAATAATCTTCTACTTTCGTTTCCTTCCCTTTTCTTTCACTTCACTTTCCATCAGTAGGGGAATATTCTTTCCTCTGCAAGGAATAACCTTTCTTTCATGCACTGAAAAATGTCAGTTTTGAGTTTCTCTCTGGGATAGTTTGACAAATATTCAGGCTGCGTGGGAAGCACACACCTCTATCTTTGCAGGTGGCTTAAACTGAACAAGAAAAAGAAACCAGTGTGTTCTATCAAGACAGAGGCTATCATTTGGGTTTGTGGCAAAATATAACAGAAATTTGTAAAAATGGCAATGGTTAATGATCCTACGTAGTCAGTTCTATTTGTTTTCTTACTGGTGTTTGATGGTCAATTCCTGTTTATCTAGAAAAAATGTCTTTGAAAAATATGGACGTATAAGTACAAAATATGGAAGTGCAATGTTTTTGTTTGTTTAACTCCTCTCCCAGTTAATTAAACTGAAATGGGGATTCTGCTGTTTACAGCTTTAAAAAGTAACCAATTGAAATTTAATTGGTATCTTTTTTTTTTTTTTTTTTTTAGTATTCATGCCCTGAAGCTAAATTAATGATCATTGTAAGCACTTCAGTTAAGAGTCTGTTATGACTTTTGAATAAAATTAAACTTGGACTATATAGTAGATAAAATAACTAGTACTGAAATAAGAATAACATCTGTATTATGAATAACAAAGGGTTAAAATCTGTCTCTGTGCGCTCGCTCTCTCTCTCTCTCTCTCTCTCTCTCTCTCTCTCTCTCTCCCCCAATTTCTCTCTCTCTTTCTTTTTAACAATTACAGAGAGACAGGAGGCTCAAGTGTATTCTAGGACCAGTAGATGTTGTAAATCAAATTAATTACTTTTGCCCAAAACTGTCCTCAGTGGAGGATTTTTGGCTACTGGACTGTTAATATCTCTTTACTTAATCACTGTCCTATAATGTCATCCCCCTAATAGAAGGGATAAACTGGAGCAATGGCAATCTTTTCACCTTTCCCAAGTCCCCACAAGACCCTGATTTACAGGGTGAATGCGTTATGTATCATTTAGCTAGACTGCCTAACCCTCAGAAGCTCTTCTTCTCTTTGGGAGCAGAATAGAACCCGAAAAAGTCTATGTGGTAGGTGGCTTTAAAAAAAAAAAAAATCTATTTCTCTCTTTGAGCTGTATCTCTGCTTTCAATACCTTGTGAATTTCTTTCTTTGACTGGATTTTAAAACATCTTTGATGGACATTATGTCTATCAAGACTTTTGGCATTCCCATCTCTTTGATCAAGAAGAATTCATCAGCTCAATGGTTTACACCAAATACCACATCACATTAGTCCAGCTCAGAAGGACATGAATTCTCAAGGACTAGGCCACCTGGAAGCCAGTGTTCTGAATCAGGAGAATTTGCTTCTTATAACTTGTTAGTACAGCCACCTTTGGAAAAGGCCACCATTTCCAAAAGCAAAGGGAGAATGCCAGAAGAGGGCCCAGACAAAGGTAAATCATGGGCATAATTACTACTGATATTTGAGTTTATATTGCATGCTACTTATTTTGAAATGAACAACCTTGTTTTTCTCATTAAGGAATGCTGAAGCTAACATAAAAAAAAAAAAAAAAAGCCTTCTCTGAATAAGTGACAACTGATTGTGGAGGTAACTAAGACATATTTTGAATAAAAGGAGCAGCCCATATTTGAATACAAAATACCCCATACCCAATTCCTACATACATGAGATCTGAAACAGATCTGTATAATAAATAGATCTTGATAAGTGCTGTATACTGAAACAGCATTTATCAAGCTGGATCCCCAGAATCCAGTACTTTCCTAAGGAAATTTTAGGGTTCCTTAAATGGAGTGTTGTCCAAGCTCTATGATTTTAGGAGGAAATTCCTCCCTAACAGATCTCTTCCTCAGAGCAGGTTTTAGGAGACAGTTCACTAGGTGTTTCAAGAAGTGGAGTCCTAAGGACTCTGAGATTGTCTATAGAAAGAAATCAACTGTAGTGATTTCACTGCTTTGATGGAGAATGCAGTGATTTTTAGGGCCTATATTTGGATTCCCTAAATATTGGCATCATTCTGTAAGTTCTAATTTATCTTCTACTAAGAAGACTATAGTCAATAATTAGGAACTGTGGGGCCAGGGGCATATTAGGAAATGACGTCACACCATGCCATTGAATGTAACATATAACTGATCGTGATAATTGTTCAACAGGAATTTATAAAATAGAGTTTCATCTTAGGTTGTGTGTTCATTGTTTGTCTTTCTCTGTGTGCTAAAGGGTTAATGTCTGGAACATGGGTGATGAAGCAAAGGAGTACTCTTTTGCTTAACAATTTATAATTTAAAACCCCGGCGATTGTTTTTGGTCAGTTTCTTGCAATCTGCAAGGTAATTTTTTTCAATTTATTTGGAATTAGTCAAGTGCACTGTTGAAAAGGCAGAGTGAATTGATGCTAAATAGTTTTTGGAAGATGTAATTGTCTGATGATTTGTAAATAGCCAAGCTTATCAAAAAAGTAATTTAAATGTTATGCTGACAATTTTGTTCAGTTTGGTGTACTCTATAAACTGGGGGATCCAATTTTTTGCCCTCATTAGCATGAGAATTCTCTCTGGTTGGCTAAATGACTTGAGGACCTAAGAATGTCCAGATCTTTGGAATCTGACCTTTTAATGATCTCTTACCTAGCATAAACATCACTTACAGGACGATAATTCCAAAGTGCTTTTAAATAACCAAGTTTTATGCATCATTTGATTGTTTGCAATGTGCTCCTTATATATTCTATTTGAGTCTATCTTGGAGGAGAGTGGGGTCCTGTAGAGTCTGTCTGTATTTCCCTCATTTTCCCACTACCACTCCATCTGTGCTCTAAACTCCAAAGTGACCATTGTTCATCATATGAGACAACTCTGACAAACATATTCATATAAACATGTTAGTGACATAAACATCTTAGTGAAATAATCACTTTGATTATTACATTCATAGAAGTAGCAAAGTATTTTTTTAAAGTAGGTATTTACAAGGTGAGCTATTTGCTAAGTATTGTAAGTGTTTTACATACGTCTTTTTTTTTCTTTCTTTCAACTATGCAGCAGCTCTGAAGTAAGCATGTTATCTCTAAATGCTGTAAAGTATCTAGAGATTTGGTAAGTGAAGAAACTAAGCTGTAAAGTTAACTTGCTATGGTCATGTTTCTAAAAAGTCACCAAGCTGTGACTCAAAACTCATGTGCTAACTGACTTCAGGTGTAAACTACCAGGCAATATTGCTTTTAAAAAATGTTAAGAAAAGGCTATCACCATCTCAGACAATTGTGTGTTTTCAGGTTGTAGAATGGAAAAATCCGCATATACGCATTGTTGGTTCTAGTATTATTTAGGGACAACATCTTATCTGGAGGGAGGATCTGAAGCTGCATTTGCATATAACTTAACGTAAATATTGAAAAAAATAGCAGATTACAAAAATGGAAGGGGAGAGGCTGATGGCGTTTCTGAGTTGCCTGAAAACCCCCACTCACCCACGCAGTATATCCCTTGTCAACACTATTTATTATTAGACGACAGAGAGAGCCACAATCTGGCTGCCAAACATTTGTGTCAGGTTTCCAGAATGATGGAATCAATTGTTTCCTTCTCCTAAGCCTCTTGCATAAGGTACTCATTAAGGATAAGATAATCTTATACAGAAATATCTGGAAAGGGTAAACTGTTACCTCAGTATTTGCAAGAACATAGGAGTCTATGTGTGATATTATTTTAATCACCTAGCAAAGACACAGATCATGGGACTGGTTCCAGGACCAGAATAACAGAAAGAATGGGATGACCCTAGGCCAGAGTTTCTTGCAAAGAGCAGGATAGCAGGGAATGTTATGACAGAGGGTTCTGAGAATCTGCCTGGGAGGAGAGAATAGGAAGGCACCACATACAGGATGGAATAGGAGAAATGAGTGCTGCAAAGTAGAGGGAAGGTAACAAAGAAAAAAATTAGCAGAGACTGGGATATATCTGCAACAGAAAGAAGGAACCGCACCAGCCGGAGGTGTACCAGGCTCAGTGCTCTGCTGTTTCGTTCTACTGCATTGAATAAAATGAATCTTTTCAAACAGGTGAATTTTCCAACAGAAATGGCCCAAACAGCCTCAGCTCATTGAATAGAAAGTGTAATGGTGATCTAAACCTATTACCTTCAATGGAGTCTGTGACATTTTCTTCCAGCATATTGATCGAGGAGAGAGAGGGAGAGAGAGAGAGAGAACTTTTTCCTCCACTCATTGTTGCGTCAGTCATTGTAATGCTAGTCACAATGCATTAAAAAGCATTGAGAATCAACAGGGCTGGCTCTTTTGTAGCAGGAGTAATAAATGATTTTTCTGAACAGAATTAAAATGCTATTTAAAATCTATTCTGTACACATTTTTAAAAAATTTCTCACCAGAAGCACCTCTCTCTCCTCCCCTACAAATCTAGATATCAAAAACAAATTCTGATTAATTGATAGTTTTCAGCAAGAACACATACTTTTTATCAAAGATTCTGTCATATTTTTACAGTGAAATACCATTAATACCATCTCTCAGAAATGTCCTGCCTTGTACCAATGTTTATTTCAAATCATTTGTAATTATGTTTGAGAAATTTCAAGTTTATTTAAACTAATGTGAACTGCAACAACTTCTGGAGGTTAGAAATGCTGTTTTGTTTTTTGTTTTGTTTTGTTTTTAAGCATCTGTGTTGTTCTTATTGCATAACACAATCTCTGGAGGGAAATAAAACGAAATCAATACAGCCATATTATATTGAAGTGTTGCTTATATGAAGGTGGCACTAGTGTTCCATTAGAATACAATTGAAACACCCCAATTTCATTGACAATGATAACCAACTTATACATAGAGTTTGAGGGAATATGGAACTTTTATAACCCCCTAACTTCCAGGTAAATACTATTCATCATTTTCTATGCATTGCTAATTTTCTATAGGACACAAACATTTATAGGCAAGAAACACTATCATGAATTTCAAAGGAATAGCAGCCATTTCATAAGTGAATGAAAGATGCATGGAAATCCCCTGGTAGGAAGGTACCTGCTGAACTATCTTTATTATTAATGTTATTAACTTATATTGAACCCATTTGTTTTAGTTTTATCTTAATTCGGTCCATTCAACACCTTGTCTCTAATATTTATATGTATGTTTTCTTTGTCTCAGTATAAACTTATTGCATTTCATGTTATCTGAATTTTATAATCTTTCCTATTACTTGCAAGCAATCTGCTGCTACAGTTGTTCCTAGGTGTTTTTATAAACTAATTTAGCATCTGTTAGAACTATATAACAGTATCAACCTACAAATGGCCAATAGAACTTAGCATTGTTGAGCATTATCATGTAGATTAATGGAGTTACATTAGTAATTGTAGGATCCACTCCATATTTCATGGTAACTCGATGAATAATCAGTGTTATCTGGGCGATTTTCTTTTCAGCATTGAATGCAATCTACATTTGAAAGTAATTTCATTTAAGGCAAAAGATCATACAAACTACGTTTTTAGAAAATTAATTGATAATTCTGCTGCATTAAGGAATTCACATAGATAATTCAGGAAAATGAGTTTTCTAGTATAGAAATAAAGACTCAACCAGTAGGTAGATACAAGTCAAAAGGATTTTTGAGAATTTGCTTTGTCATTCTGGTCTTCACAGACAATTGTAAAGTAGTAGCTCTAAGACAGATCCTACATCCAAAAGCTGACGAGCAGAAATTACACAGAACCAGTTAGGTAAACCTTAACGCCATTTCTAGTTTTGCTGCTTATTTATTCCATTAGTTTTGAACAAGTCAATTTGCCTTGTTTTCCGTCTCTGTAAAATGGAAATGATACCTAATCTTGACTATGCATAAGAGTTGTTTTGGGGATCCAACAAATTCATCTGTGTATCCTTCTTTTGAAAGATATAGAGGGGTTCTTTGCTCAAAAGACAAAACAAAACCTCACTTCTATGACAGAACACATAGATGAACAGTCCTTGCTCTCAAGTAGGATGCAACACATAAAAGATAGTAAGAGACGGTCACATAACAGTCACCAAAACTTCTTCAGTCTAAAATTGCCTCTGGTCCTGAATGGACTAGCCACAGCAGGATTTCAAGGATCCCCTACATTCAGATAGGCTTAACAAAGATGCCTAAAGGAAAACGGATTGAAGGGATGCTGCACGGCCTCACGAGATCCTTCTTCTGTACTGTGGACCAGCAACTGTCTCTGCCTGAAGGCCAAGGTGGAATCCCAATAGTTCATGCTATAAAAGGGAAATTGAGAAGAATGTGAAATTGAGAAGAATTTCGATCCTAGTTTAATTAACTTATCTTTTTTGACATTCACTATTCTTATCCAATAGGAGTGGGTAGACTTCGTTAGCTTGATTGTGTTTTTAAAATCTAAGATTATCATTTTATAATGACCTGAAGAGATACTCAGGACTACCTTTACAATAAATGGTTAATAGGGAAGGAAAAGTTAGATAGCCAGCCACCAAATCATGATTTCCGGCCTACGGGAAATGAAAACCTCCACGTTTCCTAATAGCTCATTGGGAAAGCCTACACTATTAAGCCTGGACCCAGTTTCTCTCTCTGTATATACACACAAACACACAAGGTGTCAAAAACATGTATACACATTTTAAGAAAGGAAAAAAACTATTAAAATTGTAATACTCAATATATACTGATAACAAAAGATGAATATAAGTCACATTTGACTTCTGCAATTACAAGAGGTGCTCAAAGCGGTTACCATCAATGTCCAGACACTTTATATATACATATACATATACATATACATATACATATACATATACATATACATATACATATACATATATATATATATATATATATATATATATATATATATATATATATATGGCTCAATGACAAGCTAGTTAGTGGCAGTCAGACAGGAACTTAAATTTCATGGCTTCCATTTTAGAAAAACAATTAATATAGCTTTTTTTAAAAAATAAGTTTACAGTGAAAGGCCCTACTGGTCAATCTGTAAATGCAAACCAAACACAATAGCAATTATATCAAGAAATTTAGCAGGCCTATTTCTGTGATGCATTCTTTCTTGTTCTTTCTTCCCAAGCTATGAGGATTGCTATTATATTTGCATTTTACAGATGATAAAACTAGCACTCAGAGAAGGAACTAGGATTTGAACACTAAAGTATCTTCCAAATTCTCCAAATTAAATATTATTTTCTATAGTAGGCAGAATTCTAAGATAGCTTCCAGATTCCCATCCCGTGGTACAGACGCTGTACATAATCCCTTCCAATTGAGTATGATATAACCTGTGAATATGATGGGATAGTCAATACTTTAATGAGATTATAGTATATAAAAAAGGTGATAGGGTAGTACTAATTTGCTAGTATTGTCATCCAATTAAAATTGTTTGAAACTAGTTTTGAGGAAAAGAGTAAACAAAGTCCATCTGTGAAGCAGATATATTCCACAGACTATCAGTTTGTGAGTTTTGTCTCGGATCCTGATAGCTAACAATTTTACACAAAATAATTAAAGTGTTAGATCTGGTGGACTCTTACTGATTATTCAATATCTTTATAGAAGTCTCATGATTTTATCCCGAGACCTCAACCTATTAGCAATTGGCTGAAGGCAGAAATTCACTTCTCCCAATTGTTAAACTACTCCAGGTTTGCTCCAGACTAGATTGCCCCAGTTTATGTTCTTATATATTTTTTTAATTTTACATCCAAAAACTACATCATCCCTAGGACACTGTCTGAGTTTCCAGTCATATAGGGAAATTTTCTTTATTGGAAGCAATCAGAATTACTCTTCTCACCAACCAAGTATACAGAAAACCCTACCAACCTAGAAAGACTAGTTGGAGAATCGTGATCCAATTTGAGAGTCGTTATTTACTTTTCAGTGTATTAGATGTTATATGGAAAACAAAATGGTCTATATTTCAAAGACAAATCAGATGTATTGGTTCAACAGGTCAGATGTTTCTTTGTAGAGTCCAAGGCACAGCAGTACTTCTTAACAGTTGGATATTCAAAGATATCAAATCCAACTTTTGCTCTTACACTAGTATATTCTATTGTTTGCTATCTATTATTCCATATTTGGATCTCTCTTATATCAATTATAAAAAAAAAAAAAAAAAATAAGCCTCTACATCTTTTCTCAAATTGCTAATGAGCTATTTGGGAGGAAAAATACTATAAAACTTCTAACAAAAAGATCACAAGATTGGAAGATATTTAATAAATTATCTGTGCCAAGTTATAACCCTACCCTTCCACCTTCACCATACTGAATTTTAAGTTTCTCTTCAACATCATTGACAACTGCATTCAGAATTTATAAAAACCTGAAGGGATTCAAAATATTATTCTTCCCCCCCCCCTTTTTTTTTTTTTTTGACTCTGGGTGGTGAACACACAATGTGATATAAATATTATTCTCTTTTAAGGAAGCTGATTCCATTTTAGACATTATAAACATTTTTTTAATTTTATTGAACCAAAGTCATATTCCTTTTGTGATTCTGACTTATTGATGCTAGATATGCCTGTAGAAGCTACATTTCATGCACATTATAGTTCTTGAAATAATTTCAGATCAGCATTGTGTGCTCTTTAGATTCTGATTCTCTAGTATTAGCACCCTGCCTCCTTTAGTGAGTTATCATAAAACATAATGCTGAGATATCCCTACCTTCTCAGTATGTATAAGTACTTGTCCAGAAGTGTACTACTTATAGTTCACAAACTCAGGAGATTCTCAGGTGAAATATGAAACTGGTTCCCACTCATAATCTTAAGAGTTTCTATAGAGGCCTTAACTGGGTTCAGTCGTATGTCTCATCTACATGGTTTCAAAAACACATTGTTCTTTCAATACTGCATTCTTGAAAATGTCTCCGGCTATGAGTGGGATATATATATATATATATATATATTTTTTTTTTTTTTTTTTTTTTTTTTTCCCCAAGAATGAGGCAGGAGTGAGGAGCCTTCAGTTGCCAAGGTGAAGCTCTTGGACCAATGGGGAGTCACATCCTTTCAATGACCTCCTCCAACAAGTATTTACAAAAAGACAATATTATGGTTTCACTTGACCAATACCAAACAGAATTGAATATAAATTAAGTGATCATTTTTATAAAATCAAAACACATTTTTTTAATCACTCTATGTTATATTGCCTCTTCACATTTGGCTTTCTACTATTTAAATAATAAGCCCTTTCAAAACTGTATAGGCTTGAGGATAGTGCTAAGGATAGGTAGTGCATGGGATTGGAACGTAAAGACATATATTTTCATTAAACATACCCAGTCAAATATCACCATCAGATTTGGATTAGATTTTATCATACAATGTTTCCTACCTATTTTCAACTTTCGGTTGTCTGTGAACTGGTATTTTTCAGTGCATTCATATTAACACACAAAAGGCTAGTACTGAGTATAGAGACATGGAACATACTACAAAAGACTCTACCAAGTTAAAATCACCACTGTAATCAGCATGCTGTCAGCCACTTATAATTCAGTTTCAAAATAATTCAATTCACATCTTTATGTTTGTCTAAAGTAATGCCATGTGGGGCCTGGAGCTAATCTATACCTTGTTGAAATACTCATACAAGTCATCTACCATTTTCCTGATTTATTCCTCTAGTAAAAGCAGAATTAAAGAAAATGGGGGGGTGGAGGGGTGATGTCATAGGAATTGCAGCAGCGAGGCGGACTTTTTGAGTTTTCCTCCAGATCTTATCACAAACGGGACATCTATAACCCATCAAAGGACTCTCTGCTCATCACGCAGAACAGCTAAGAGACCCGTGCAGGCATTACTTGAAGATGGGCAAATTGGGCGAGCAGGGGAAGAGGGAAGGGAGTGTAGTGGAGACGCAGCCACATCTGGAACAGAGAAACACAAAAGCCAGGAGTGGGCTCTTTCCCTGTGTCCCACAGCTGATCTCTCCCACTGAAGGGGCAACGTTCCAGCATTTGAGGCAGTAACCTCAGCTGAGACCTCCAGCTGGTCCCTAGGTAGGAAAAAGGACACAAACCCCATACCTGGGCCTCTCCCCCCACTCTCCGAATCCTCCTCCCCCGCCCTTCCAAAGACTTACACTGTCCCCTGAACTGAGGAATAGTGTCAGATTATGGACGAGCCATAGTGTTCAGGTTCTGGGAAGACTGGCATGCAGCTCTGACCCAGGGAAGAGGCTGTGAAGAGTGTGATTTTTGCTGGGCTGGGAGAGAAGAGACTCCTCCACCCGCAACCACCACCTTTTCTGGCCTGTGGGAAGAGTGTGACATGGCTGGGCTGGGAGAGAGAAGACTCCTCCATCCCCACCCCCCATCCTTTCTGGCCTGCATAGGGCAGGGCAATTACAACTTCGGAGACACACCCAGGGATCAGTAGTAAGTGGCAGACACAGCTCTGGGCTTTCATAAACTCAGAAATCTCCCACCCGCCACACACACACACACACACACACACACACACACACACACACAAAAGAAGTGCCCTAAGACTCAGGAGAACTGGGCGCAGAGCTGGTGGTGCTACTCTTAATGCACATATGTGCAGGCAAGAGCAGAAACTGCACTGACTGTAGAAACTATCATCCAGACCCCTCAGCCCCACTCATCTAAATCTGCAGTCTCAAGGTTACTCTAGGCACCAGGTGACCGGCTCTGCCTGCACACTACACAGAGGACTCTTTGGTACAGCAGAGGACAACCTGGAGATTACTTGATGGGCTTAAGCCAAGATTGGCACTGCTATTTTTGTTTTGTTTTGTTTTGTTTTGTTTTGTTTTTATATCTTTGCCTGTGTAGAGTGTGGGTTATGGGTTGTTTTTACATGTGAATGTATTTGGTTTTTGTTGTTGTTGTTGTTGTTGTTGTTGTTGTTGTGTTTGGTGATTTGCTTTGTTCAGAAATTGCCCTACACCAGGGCCCAGCTTAAGAGGCACAAGATTCAACACACCCAGAGGCCAACTCCAGACTAAACCAGAGTACTACCAGGATTGACCTACAAGTGACACACCCAGAGGGAATTCTCTACAGGCAAAAGAGCTCATAGAGACCAAACCTCATTTAAGTGGTCAACCCTCATGCAGCAGAACATCCTGCTGTGGGCAGAGCCAAATCTCACAACTAATCAGCCTAGGAGTCAACCCTACCTACTCACAAGTGAAAAGCAATTAAAGATCAACTTTAACAGGAAAATATACACAACACAACAGTCACCTTTGGAGCACATGCAGAGGAGAAGAAGTAAGTGGTGCAAGTCAAATAATATAAAGGACACATACTACATAAGATAACCCATCAAGAACTAAGAAGCCTAGGGGCTCTACCTAATACATCGAAGCAAACACAGAGAGTCAGCCAGAATGGGGAAACAAAGAAACATGTCCCAAATAAAAGAACAGAAGAAACCTCCAGAATTGGAAGCAAATGAAATAGAGGTAACCAACCTATCAGAGACAGAGTTAAGAACACTGATGATAAGAATGTTTAAGGAGCTTAGTGACAACATAAAGAAGGATAGAGAAATCATAATGAACAACCAGTTAGAACTAAATAATACAATTACTTAAATAAAGAACTCACTTGAAGGAATTAACAGCAGGTTAGATGAAGCAGAGGATTGAATCAACGACTTAGAAGTTAGCAGAGATCACCCAAACAGAACAACAAGAAAAAATAATACAAAACAATGAAGACAGTTTAAAAGACCTCTGGGATAACATCAAGCGCTACAACATGTGCATCATAGGAATACCAGAAAGTGAAGAGAGGAAGCAAGGGATAGAGAATATATTTGAAGTAATAATGTCTGAAAACTTCTCTAACCTGGTGAAGGAAACTGACATATAAGCCCAGGAAGTGCAGAGAGTTCCAACCAGGATAAACCCAAACAGGTCCACACCAAGACACATTATAGTTAACATGGCAAAGGTTAAAGACGAAGAGAGAATCCTAAAAGCAGCAAGAGAAAGACAGAGGGTTATATACAAGGGAACTCCTATAAGACTATCAAATGACTTTTCTACAGAAACATTGCAGGCCAGGAGGGATTGGCAGGAGATACTAAAAGTAATGGAAAACAAAGGCCTACAACCTAGATTGCTTTATCCAGCAAGGCTATCATTTAAAATTGAAGGAGAGATAAAGATCTTCCCCAAAAAGAATAAACTAAAGGAATTTATTACCACCAAGCCAACATTGCAGGCAATATTATAAGGACTTCTGTAAACAGAAGAAAGATGATAACAATCTAACTACAAATTTTTAAAAAGTGGCAATAATTATGTACCTATCAATAATCACTTTAAATGTAAATGGATTAAATTCTCCAATCAAGAGACATAGGGTGGCTGAGTGGATAAGAAAGCAAGACCCTTATATATGCTGTATACAAGAGACTAACCTCAGATCAAAGGACACACACAGGCTGAAAGTGAAGGGCTGGAATAAGATATTTTGTGCAAATGGAAATGAGAAAAAAGCTGGAGTTGCAATACTTATTTCTGACAAAATAGACTTTAAATGAAGAATATATTAAAAGACCAAGATGGGCACTATATAATAATAAAGAGATCGAGCCGACAAGAGGACATAACCCTAGTAAACATCTATGCACCCAACATAGGAGCACCTAAATATATAAAACAGATATTAACTGACATAAAGACAGAGATCAACAGTAACACTGTCATAATAGAGGACTTCAACACACTTCTGCCAACAAGGGAGAGGTCTTCCAGACAGAAAATCAATAAAGAAACACCGGCCTAAATGACACATTGGAGCACGAGGATTTAATCAGTATTTTCAGAGCATTTCATCCCAAAGCTGCATAATACACGTTCTTCTCAAGGGCACATGGAACATTTTCCAAGATAGAGCACATGTTAGGCCACAAAACAAGCCTTGATAAATTTAAGAAAATTGAAATCATACCAGTTGTCTTCTCTGACCAGAATGCTATGAAATTAGAAATGAACTGCAGGGGAAAAAAAAAAAAAAAAACAAGACATACCAACTCATGGAGGCTGAATAACATGTTACTGAATAATGAATGGGGCAACCATGAGATCAAGGAAGAAATCAAAAGATATCTCGAGACAAACAAAAATGAAAACATGACAACCTAAAATCTATGGGATGCAGTGAAAGCAGTCCTAAGAGGGAAATTCATAGCATTGCAGGCCTACCTAAAGAAACAAGAAAAATCACTAATCAATAGTTTATCTTCACACTTAAGGGATCTGGAAAAAGAACAGCAAAATAAACCCAAAGGGAGTGCAAGGAAGGAGATAATAAAGATCAGAGTGGAAATAAATGAAATGGAAACCAGAGAAACAATGCAAACGATCAATGAATCCAAGAGTTGGTTTTTATAGAAGATAAATGAAATCCACAAACCTTTAGCCAGACTCATTAAAAGAGAGAGAGAGAGGATCCAAATTAATAAAATCAGAAATGAAAGAGGAGAAGTGACAACAGAGACCACTGAAATACAGAAAATAAAAAAAGAAATTCTATGAGCAACTATATGCCAAAAAATCTGGCAATCTGGAAGAAATGGACAATGTTCTAGAAGCATACAACTTTCCAAGGCTAACTCAAGAAGAAACAGAAAACCTGAATAGACTGATTACCAATAATCACCAATCTCCCGACAAACAAGAGCCCTGGACCAGGTGGCTTTACAGGTGAATTTTACAAAACATTCAAAAAAGAATTATCACCTATTCTCCTCAAGCTTTTCCAAAAAATCCAGAAGGAGGGAAGCCTCCCAAAGACTTTTTGCAAGGTCACTATCATCCTGATCCCAAAATCAGACAATGACACCAAAAACAAAAAAGAAAACTACAGGCTGATATCTCTAATGAACTTAGATGCAAAAATCCTCAACAAAATATTAGCAAACAGAATTCAGCAATACATTAAAAAGGTCATACACTATGATCAAGTGGGATTCATCCCTGGTATGCAAGGGTGGTTCAACATCAGCAAATCAATTAATGTGATACACCACAGTAACAAAATGAAAAATAAAAATCACATGATGATATCAATAGAACAAAAAAAGCATTTGACAAAATCCAGCAGCCATTTATGATAAAAACCCTTAAGAAAGTGGGAATAGAGAGTTCATATCTCAACATAATAAAGGCCATATATGATAGACCCACAGCTAACATCATACTCAATGGGGAAAAACTAAAACCATTCCCCTTAAGATCCGGAACAAGGCAAGATTGCCCACTTTCTTCACTTCTATTCAACATAGTGCTGGAAATTCTAGCCACAGCAATCAGACAAGAAAAAGAAATAAAAGGCATCCAAATCGGTAAGGAGGAACTAAAATTGTCATTATATGCAGATGATCTGATACTATATATAGAAAACCCTAAAGACTCCACCAAGAAACTATTAGAGCTGATAGATGAATTTATTAAAGTAGCAGGATACAAAATTAATATTCAGAAATCAGTTGCATTTGTGTATACCAATAATAAAACATCAGAAAGAGAAATTAAAAAAAAATCCCATTTACAAAGACTATAACATACCTGGGAATAAATTTAACCAAAGAAGTGAAAGATCTGTATCCAGAAAATTATAAGACACTGAAGAAAGAAATGAAAGAAGATACAAATAGATGGAAACACATACCATGTTCATGGATAGGAAGAGTCAATATAGTTAAAATGTCCATACTGCCTAAGGCAATATACATATTCAAAGCAAATCCTATCAAATGACCAATGACGTTTTTCACAGAAATAGAACATATAATCCTAAAATTTATATAGAGCCATAAAAGACCCCGGATAGCCTCAGCAATCTTGAGAAATAGGAACAAAGTGTGAGGTATAACGATACCTGACATCAAATTATACTACAAGGCTACAGTAATCAAAATAGCATGGTACTGGCATAAAAACAGACACATAGATCAATGGAACAGAATAGAGAGCCTAGAAATAAATCCATGCCTACATGGACATTTAATCTATGACAATGGAAGCAAGAATTTACGGTGGGGTAAAGACAGTCTATTCAATAAATAGTGCTGGGAAACCTGGACAGACACATGCAAAAAAATGAAGCTGGACCACCTCCTTACACCATATAAAAAAATAAATTCAAAATGGCTTAAAGACTTAAATGTAAGATCTGAAACCATAAAATTCCTAGAAGAAAATACAGGAAGAAACTTCACAGACATTACCCAGATTTAGATTTTTACTGATATATCCCCTCGTGCAAGGGAAGTAAGAGAAAAACTAAACATGTGGGATTACATCAAACTAAAAAGTTTTTTCACAGCAAAGAAAAACCACCAATAAAACAAAAATGGATCCTAGTGAATGGGAAAAGATATTTGCCAATGATATATACGATAAGGGGTTAATATCACAAATTTATAAAAAACTTACTCAACTCAACTCCAAAAAAATACACAACCCAATTAAAAAAATGAGCAGAGGACATGAAGAGACATTTTTTTTTTCTAAAAAGGACATACAAATGGCAAACAGACATATGAAAAAATGCTTAACCTCACTAACCATCAGAGAAATACAAATAAAAACCACAATGAGATACCACCTCACCCCAGTCAAAATGGCTATCATCAATAAATCAATAAACAACAAGTGCTGGTGAGGATGTGGAGAAAAGGAAACCCTTGTGCACTGTTGGTGGGATTGCAGATTGGTGCAGCCACTATGGAAAACAGTATGGAGGTATCTCAAAAATCTGAAAATGGAACTACCTTATGATCCAGCAATTCCACTCTTAGGTATCTATCCGGGGGAAATCCACAACTCCAATTCAAAAAAATTTATGCACTCCTGTTTTTTGCGGCACTATACACAATAGCCAAGCCGTGGAAACAACCGGAATGCCCGTCTTTAGACGACAGGATTAAGAAACTGTGGTACATTTATACAATGTGGTACATTTATACAATTACGTAGCCATCTCTTCTTCAAGAAAAAAGAAATCTTACCATTTGCAACAACATGGATGGACCTAGAGAACATTAAGTTAAGTGAAATAAGTCAGACAGAGAAAGACAAATACCATATGATCTCACTTATATGTGGAATCTAAAGAAAAGGATAAGTGAATGAACTAATCAGAAACAGTTTCGGAGACGTAGAGGAAAAACTGAGGGTTGCTAGATGGGAGAGTGGTGGGGATAAGGGGGAAGGTGAGGGGATTAGAAAGCAGTCAGTAACCACAAGATTGCCACGGGATCAGAAAGTTAATTTGGCGAATATAACCAATAATGTTGTAAAGATTTTGTAGGGTATCTGATGGACACTTGTCTCATTAGGGAGACCACCTCAGGGATGATGTAGATGCCTGATAACTGCACTGTAACCTGAAGCTGAAGCTGAACAATAATGAATGTCAATTACAAGTATATATATGGAGTGGAGTACAGCATACAGGATTAGGAATAGAGACAGTGGAAATGTAATGGCTGTGTGTGATGTCAGAGGGATAGTGGATGGGGGAAGGGGGGTTGACACAGTGTGAGGGATATAAATGATAAATGTCTAACTATTATTTTGTTTTGTGCACCTGAAACTAATATAAATAAATAAATAAATAAATAAGAGAAAATGGGGTAAATCAAGAACTATTTTATTATTATTGTTAAACTTGATGGTTTATTTTAATAAGTTCACCTAACAATGAAAAAAATGTTAGTTGAAATCAACATCAAACTCATTTATTTTTAGTTTATAAATTCAATATCTTGTCCTTCATAATTATAATGTTGGACAGGGGAAGAAGCACAAATAAGCATGAGTTCCATTCCCTGAACATACATTCTTAAGATTCTGATATCTCAAAGACATACACAATGATAATGGAACATGAAACATTAGATCACATGAAATTTGACCTTGCTAATTTTGAAATCATAAACTTGTTGTCAAGATTTAGCTAAATAAAACGAAAAGAAGTTAAGAGAGGCAACATTGCTTTGTGATGTTTTGCCCTACCCACAGACCACCTTAGTCATGCTTGGTTTTTGTTTCCTTTTCTGTAAATTACATAGATGTGATCAACTTCATGTCACTGCTCCTCTTCCATTCTCAAAAATATTCTTCAAAAATGACCAACATTGATTTTATAACCTTATCTGAAAATTATCTCAGTACTGTGATGTGTAATAATGACAAAGAGATTTAAGTTAATCTGTGGCAAATATAAACTCCATTATTCTCTCTGAAAGTCTTTTGTTTATAAGATTTTCTTGCAAATATATTTTATCTTTTCATGTTTTAAAATATCCTTAATTGAAAAGAATAAAGTAGTATAGAATGTGACTAGTTTTTTTTTATTCAAATATTTTATTTATTTTTTTATTAGTTTCAGGTGTAGAAAACAATGCAATAGACAGTTATCATTTATATCCCTCACACAATGATAACCTCCCTCCCCCCATCAGCTAACCCTCTGACATTGCATACAGCCATTACATTTCCACTGTCTCTATTCCTAATGCTGTACTCCACTTCTTGTAACCATATATATATATATATATATATATATATATATATATATATATATATAATTATAGTTGACATTCATTATTGTTCAGCTTCAGGTGTACAGTGCAGTGATCAGGCATCTAAATCATGACTAGTTTTTTATACTACTCTTTTAATGTTAAATTAAGCCACCAATTCCAGGCACAGCTACGAAAGGCCTATATGTTTCTCTAATAAGTAAATTAAATATATATATATATATATATATATATATATATATATATATATAATTTTCTCCATCTTGAAGAAATGTCTTTTGTGTTTTTCTGTGTGTACACGTGCACAGCAGCTGATAATGAATTCTCCAATTTTTGCTTACTTTAAATTTTCTTTATCTCACTTTCACTTTTTAGTGCTAGTTTCACTTTTATTTGAAACTATCTTTATTTCACTCTCATTTTAGAAAGATAGTTTCTCTCTACATAGTGTTCTGGATTCAAACTTTCCCCTTCCCCTCCTTCAAGACTTTAAATTATTCCTTAGCATTTGGGCCTCCATTGTTACTAATGAGAGGGCAACCATCATTCGCTTCCTTGATTTCCTTTATGCAATTGATCACTTTCTATGGCTAATTTCAAATTTTTCTCTTTACTTTTTGATTTCAGAAATCTGACTTTGATGTCCATAAATGTGAGGTATTTTTTGTAGTTATACTAGGAGATTATTAAGCTTCTTAGATCTGCGAGTTTCTAAATTTCACCAAATTTGTTAAATTTCAGCCATTATATCTTCAAGTGCTTTTCCTGCTCTATTTTTGCTCTCTCCTTTTCTTCCAGAGCTATAAATGCACATATATTAGTTCTCTTAAAATCGGTCCACAATGTTCTGCAAATCTTATATTTTTGTTAAATCTTTTTTCTCTTTGTTCTTCAAAATGTACATCTTATCAATCTATTTTATTAGTTTCATGTGTACAAAACACTGTAATAGGCATTTATCGTTTACACCCCTCAGAAAGTGGTAACCTCCCTGCCCCCAATCTACCAACCCTCTGACATCGCATACAGTCATTACATTTACACTGCCCAGTTTTTTTATGTTGTTGTTGTTTTGTGTGTTTTTTTTTTTAATTGGGGAATGTTGAGGAACAGTGTGTTTTTCCAGGGCTCATTAGCTCCAAGTCAAGTCATTGTCTTTCAATCTAGTTGTGGAGGGCCCAGCTCAGCTCCAAGTCCTGTCCTGTTTTCAATCTTTAGTTGCAGGGGGCGCAGCCCACCATCCCATGCGGGAATTGAACCAGCAACCTTGTTGTTAAGAGCTCGTGCTCAAACAAACTGAGCCATCGGCTGCCCCTTATCAATCTATTTTTAAATAAACTATTCTACTTTTTCATTTCAAATCTGCTTTTAATGCCATCCATTTATTTTTTACATTTTATTCTGAATGCAGGAATTTCTATTTGATTCTTTTTTTGTAGTTTTTATTTCTATGCTGAGATTTTTAATATTTGTATTATGCATTTATTTTATTAAGTTTCTAAACATATTTGTAGTCGATGATTTAATGTCCTTTTCTGTTAATTTTAACATCTGGGTGACATTGGACTCAATTTCCTTTGATAATTTGTTTTTTCTTGAGTGTGATTCGCATTTTCCTATTTTCTTTGCATGCATAATATTTGTGTGTGTGTGTGTGTGTGTGTGTGTGTGTGTGCACAGTTTTAAACTCAAGCGTTATTAATTACCAGCAGTGAATAAGCACATGCCTTTTTAACAAGATGTTCTCTTTAGCCTCACTTTCCTATCTATCTAGTTCCAAAAGATCTGTGTCATGTTAATGACCTGCACATCTCTGAGTAGGCCCAGAAATGTCCAAGAGGGAGGAAAGAGGAAGAGAGACAGCAGTTTACTATGTACATGGTTAAGGAATCATTTCTTCTGATTAGGTATTGATCATCTATGTTAATTGTTTATTAAACAAGGCCCTAGGTATCGGGATGCAGCAAACATATTCAGAGAAAGAGAACACTGGTAGAGTTCTCACAATTCAGTGTGGTCATGGGAATAATAGACTACACTGATACTATCTCTCCTGCAGGCCCAAATGAGGGGCATTTTTTAAAAGCACATTCTGCAGGCCTCAGGCCATGTAGAGTCCCTGGATGTGTTTGTGTAAAACGTGTAAGGAAGAAGAGGACTTTGGGGAAGACTAAATAATCTAATGGCAACAATTTGCTGCATTCTCTTCTCTGATGGTTACTACATAGTGCAATTCAGGCTGTGAGCACGGAAGGAAATGCCCAGGCAGGCACTTGCCATTGAAATATGGCTGGAGAGCCATTCCTGCATGTAAGTATCACCCTGTTATTTTCTTTAGGGTTTTCAGCCTGAAACCAATCAACCTGACACCCAATTGAAGAAGGAAACTTTACAATCACAAGCTGTGGGAAACTTGATTGGTTCAGTGGGATCTAATTTGTTTTGGGTAGGAAAAAAAGGATAAAACAAAAAGTGGGGAGGGGGACACGGAGCAGTGGGGATTAACAGAAGCGGAGCTGACTGCATACAGCATGTTTGCAGTAATAAACAACAGTGTTATTAGCGAATATAAAGCCCGTGATAAACAATGCCATGATGTTCCATTCACCCTAATAGGCAGGAACAGATAATTGGGACAAATAAAGTGCTAAAACAGTCTCTAACCACCTTTCCTAGCGTCTCTCTGAATGAGTGAATCACCCGGCATGCTGCAAGGCGCAGCGGTAGCCTGGGACACCAGCTTTTGTGTTTCACTAAAAGAATATGCTCCCGTTGCTAATGGAAAACAACAGAAGCTAAAGACGATTGCCGGGATTGTCAGATCTCCTTTTTTTTAAAGTGGTAATGAGTAGACAAGGAGACAATTCCACACATTCATCAAAGCCAGTAGAGAACTCTTTGGAATACATTGCCAGTTGAAGTCCCAAACACTTGCAACAACGGGGACTTTTACATCTAAACTCAAGCTCAGTTGCTCCAACCCTCCGTGGACCACAACTGTGTTGTCCCAGCAATGGGTTTTTTTTTAGCAAGTCTTTCTTGAGCCCTGTCAGACCATCCTTCTGACAGTTCTGCACTTTCATTTGGTTGCTGTAGTTTATCCATTAGATAGGAGTTTGGTGTTCTTTCTATAGTAGTAAAGAGAGGTAAAAATCGTCCAACCATTTCTTTTTCAGCCTCAATTTCTTCACTTGTCTTTTTAAGGATTGCATTAGGTTACAACTACAAGTACTGGCGGAAGTAATATAAAATGCTCAACTAGCCTTGATGTTGAAAAACACTAAAGTTATTTAGGCCCATGAAGCAGGCAAAACTAATTTGAATTGCAATATAAGTGAATTTCATTTATCCATTCAACTACTCAACAAATATTTATTGAGTACCTACAACATACCAAAGCATTCCATGTACATTTTATATCCTTTTCCATTTATATTTAAACTCTATACCCATTTACTTCAGTGGCAATCATAGTTAAATTATTGTATGTCAAAGGAAAATCATTTATATTCTTCACTATTGAAGTAAATATTTCTCAGTTCAAACTCACCGTGTTCAAAAATGCAACCTGGAATCACATGGACCAGAATATCAGAATAGTAGAGAGAAGGGGAAAGAGAAGTGGGGGATAAAAAACTTACTCTAGTTTCATAGATGTCTCATTTCTTGATTTTTAGAAAAGAAAATGAGTAAAACAAAACAAAAAATAAAAACAAATAAAACAAACAAACGAAAAAATCCAGGAACTGAAAGCTGTAAGATAAGTGTGGAATGGTTTAGCAGAGAACAAGATCCATTCATATGGGGAACTAGACTATCCCAAATGGTTCAGGAATAATTAAAGGTGGATCAAGTGAAGAGTCCAGAAGGAATGATGTTAAGGTGTCTGCTTATTCCAGTGGGGATAATTATCTTTTTCTAAAACCAATTAATTGACATTGAGCATTATCTTTAAAAACATAAACACTCAAGTATTTATTCAACACGTGGCTATTATTGCTACTAGTATACTACAGTTAAAGAAGGGGAGGGTGGTCGTGGATTATTGTTTGCAACGAAAATACATTGATTTCAACTGCATTACAACCACATTGAAGGTACTTGGAACTCAAGGAAAACAGAAATATGAGAATTTGTCAGATTTGTTTGAAATGCCCACTGTATTATTAATTATTTTTATTATTGGAAATTTTATGTACTGCATCTCTAAGCTTTTCCCTAAGATCCAATTCCCTTCAGTTAAAGCTGCTTATACTATTGGGACAGTTCCTTGTCTTTATTGCCAGTGGTCTACATAGATTTCAGTACACTTTGTCCATATTAAAGTTATTTTAATGCTACTCTAATCCTCCTTTACCTAACGAAATGCTAAATGCCTTTTTAAAAAGTATATAAAATGAGAATATTCAGTTTTATATGTTTACTCAAATTTTTAGACATTTCCTTAGGGGAAAAAAGACACAAAAAGAAAATATAACACTTGGCTTACAGAGCCAAATAAAATAAATCCTTGAGTGAAATTGAACAGAGTAGATCTCAGGTTCAGATAACTGGGAATTAAAACCTCACTTTCATTGTAAGGGATGATTTATGATATGCATTATTAAGGTATAGCTTAACCAGATGTGGAAATACGTGGAGTGGGGGTGGGTGGGAGCACTTTGATAATGTGGGGCTATGGTATTGTTTCTAGTAAGAATGGTCACGTGACTTCGTGTCTCCATTGTACTTTTGTACTTGCTGGTCTCTTTTGCTCTTACTTATGCCACCTCATTAATCCAGGCATAGGCATGGCTTTTCTCTTGTATGCCATCTATCTAATCCTTATCCATTCTTCAAATTGCCGAGGCCTTTCCTAACCACCTCAGGGTGTATGCTGGGCTCTGCCTCCTTGTCCTCCTATAGCTTTTACTTGTCATGTCAGCCACTTGATGCTGAGACTACATGGGTTGTGCTTTCTTTTTATAAGTAGATCTTCAAATCAACTGTAAACTTCTTCCCCATTGGTTTTTTATTGGACACTACATTTTGTACAATGGCACATCATAGAAAATTTGCAATAAATGCTTCATGCCACCTATTGTATCATTACACAATAGACTCTCCGTACCAACTACTAACTGCACTAGTTCATTGCTTACCACCCTCTGGCCAGATCTGGCCTCTATCTCTAGGCAATGGGAATGGGCTTTATCATTGCATTCCCAGCTCAGTTGTTTGAATCAGATACAAATTGACTGTGAGTAGAAGTTATTCCAATGTGACAGCTCTGCAGTGTCTTGTTTGTGGAGAGAGAAAATGAGAACATGTTGACTGTGTTCCTTTTTCTAATGGGTCACAGGATAAAGAGAGAGGAAAACAGGAGGACCTAACATTATTATCATGACAATGTAAAGTGTACCCACTCTGAGTTTGGTCCTGTGCTCAGCCTTGTCAAGGAAACAAGGAGGCATCCCCACATTTCTCTGAAAACAAATGTGGTTACTGATTCTGACAGGATAGCAGAAATCCCAATGGTTTTCTCTGTCTTCTTTGCATTATTAGAAGATACTGGCCTCCACAGCTGTCATTGTACCAGTACTTTTCACTGACACTAAAATTCATCTTCTAATGTAAAGTCAGTATCAAAATAACCCACAGATGAGGTCTCACTAGCTGAGTTCATGGCTTTTTTTCAAGATGCAAATTTATTATTTTACTTTATTTTCAGGAATGGAAAACTTGACCTTTTTCCCTCTTGCTTCATCTCAGCATCATGGATTGGTAAATATAGTCTATGTTTCTCTAGATATTTTATTATTGCCATATTTCCATAACAGAAAATATGAAGGGGGAGAAAGAGCAAAAAATAAATATAAAATAGGAAAAAGAAAGAAAAATGCAGAATGTCAGTCAGGCTTGACGAGGTTCCCCCAAGAATAGATTACCTAGTCTAATGTTGTGGAAAAATGACTGCTATACATCAACAGAAGAGGTCAGGAAATTAAATTTTATGTGTCCTGCCTGGAAAAAAAAAAGAGAGAGAGAGAGAGGGAGAGAGAAAGAAAGAGAGAAAGTTTGGCTGAAAAATAGAATCATTCATGGCCTGGTTGGAAATTTGAACACTTCAATTCTGTTAAAAAAAAAAAAAAAAAAAAAATCCAATGATGAAAGCAACCACAAGTCAAGGAACAAGGTAGGTTTTGTAAACTAAAATGAAAGAATATCTATCAAAGGCCATGTGGCTGCCCATGTATCAGGTCCAGTCTCATAAGGTGACAGGAAGGGTGGCAGCATTGTTTTAGAGAGTACTTGAATCCTGAGACATTCAGGTTACAGGAAAAACTGTGGTGCCCTCTATTATTTGTAGTGCCCCTCTAAGAGTCAATATGCATATGTTGGACTGGATGGCTTATGAAACTGAAGGCATATTAAGTTATAAATTTAAGTAGAAATTTTTTTTCAAAATACCGTTCTTATGAAGAGACTGCATTCTTTCCCTATTCCAGTGACCTTCTCTGCTTCTCAAGTCATGTTCTGAATCTTTAATTATATTCTATATTTTTTCACCTGTCTCACTTCTTTCCAAATAATTCATATGAAGCCATGCCACTTCTCTTTTCACAAATGATAACTAATTCACTTGTACCTCTGATATAATTCTGCTACTACCTATCCAGTCAGGGAATCTGGTCTATAAAAATTGTTCATACCACTAGAAGATCGGCATTCTTCTTCTTCTCAATATTTTCCATGTATCCACAAATACATACTAATCTCAATAGTAGCCTTTTTTTTCTCCTGATTCTCCTTCAAATTGCCTCCTTTAATCTTTACTTTTGATGACCTCACTTGGTGAATGAGAAGTATAGTCACTGGCATCCATTTTCTCATCTTTTTTTATCAGATCTTTTTAGTCTTCTTCCCCAATCTACTTTAGAAGACAGAAGTACATTTTCTTTTCAAGAAGATAAATAACTCCTTAACAATCAACATTAACATTATTTTCTCATCTTCCTTGACTCAGCTTTACTTGTCACTACACTTAGCCTCTTGAACTTCTCTCATCCCGTGTTTCATGACACAGCACCTTCCTCCTACCTTTCCAATATTTCCTTTCTTCTCTTATCTCTTAAAGAAAGGCATTCCCCATGGTCAAGTGCTCGATTAAGGTTAGCTCTTTTCTTGTAGTCTTTTTATCTTCTTTCTCAAGTCTTTTTATCTCCCTTTCTTATGGTGACATACCATTTCCAATAGATTCTGTTTCTTGAGAGGTGGTGAAACAAAGAGGTTGGAAGCATTGATATGGAAGACTGTTTCAAGTCCTAGTTTGACTTCTTTTTTAGCTATGGAGCTTTAAGCAAGTCACTTAACTTTTATAACTTCACTTTCTAATTTAAAAACAAAATGACTACATAAAATGAGAGGAATAAGTAAGAAAATATATGGAAAACACCTGTCATTGAATATATATATATATATATATATATATATATATATATATATACACCTATATGTTCATATATATGGACACACACCCATATATACACACACACACATATATACACATACATACATATATACGTGTATGTGTATGGTGCATATATCTTTTTGAATATGTGTATATATATATATATATATATATATATATATATATATATGTATATATATATATATATATATATATTTATGTTCAATGACAAGTGTTTTCTATGTGTATTAAATTGATAGAAATTAAAGATTTTGGAAAATGAAATCATAGAGAATCATACACCTCTCATAGAAATTGATAAGAGTGAGTAAAAACAATATTAAGACAGACTTCTGCTTCTTACCACAATTTATGTAATATGGACTGATTTACCCTCCCATTGAAATAACTATAATTTGGGCAAAATATATGAAAAAAATGTTTTTTGTACTACTGAACATCAGGCAAAGAATTATAGTAATCAGTGAGAAAAAAAAATTACTTGAACTTTATAATTTTGCCACCTATTGCCTTGAAAGAGTTTCCAGATCACGGCAAAGAGAGATGTCACCTAGGTGGAGTTCCAGAGGACTCACTGAGTTGAGGACAAACATGTAAGAGATAAAAATAGCTATAGTTTATAGAACAAAGCACTAGAGAGGAGATACACAGATGTACAGAGAGAAATCCAGAGGATCTTTAGAGGTTCCCATTCAATTATTCAGTTCAGTAACGATCAGCACATGTGTATAACAATCTTCTCAAGTTTGAGGACACAACAAATAGAAAGCATTAGAATCGAGATTCCCCAGTGCTTACATACAGCCAGGAAGAGTGCCTTCTTTCACCAGCCAGACTGGAATTTCTCAGGATTCACAAGACAATGAGTAGAGTACACAGAGTCCGGCTAAGTAGTGGGAAATGATTAGCCCTAGACTGAGCATTGCTGTGGTCTCACCTAACAGATATTAAAAATGAGACCAGAAAAAAAATCAAATAGATTTCAAATAACTTAAATGTATCCCAGACCAAGGCTCAAGAATATCAATAGGAATACAAAAATATCTAAGACCTATAAGGTAAAATTCATGATGTCTGACATCTATTCAAAATTTACCAAATATGTAAAGAAGCAGGGAAGTATAATATATAATGAGAAGACAATTAGCCAATAAAAACCAACCCAGAACTGACATACATATTAGAATTACTAGATAATGACATTAAAACAGTTATTATAACTGCATCCCATGTGTTTAGGAAGTTAAGTGGAGAAAGGGAAGACATTAAAAATAACAGACTCAAACTAAACTTTAGTTTAACTCTAATGTGTGAAATGAAAAATACACTGGATGTGATGAATAGCAGGGTAGATGTTGTAGAAGAAAAGATTAGGGAATCTGAAATTGAAGACAAAATAAAAGAGTGAGAAAAGATTTAAAATTTGAGCACAGCATCATTGGAATGTGGGACAAATTCAAAAGGCCTAAAATACATGCACTTGGAGTCTCTGTAAGAAGAGAGCAAAACAAAAAGCTACTAGAAACAATAAATGAATACAGTAAAATTGCCGGCTACAAAACCAACATACAAAAGTCCATTGCATTCCTAAGTACTAACAATGAAATCTCAGAAAAAGAAATTAAAAAAAAAAAAAAAATTCCCCTGCAATTGCAACAAAAAGAATAAATTACCTAAGAATAAACTTAACTAAGGATATGAAAGACCTATAACACTAAAAACTATAAGACATTTTTAAAAGAAATTGAAGAAGACACAAAGAAATGGAAAGACATTCCGTGCTCATGGATTGGAAAAATCAATATAGTTAAAATGGTCATATTACACAAAGCAACATACAGATTGAACACAATCCCCATCAAAATCCCAATGGAATTTTTTAAAGAAATAGAACGAAAAATCATCAGGCTTGCATGGAACCACAAAAGACCCCAAATAGCCAAAGCAATCCTAAGAAAAAAGAACAGTGCTGAAAGTATCACACTCCCTGATTTTAGCTTGTACTACAGGGCAACAATAATCAAAACAGCATGATATTGGCAGAAAAACAGACACACAAACAAATGTAATAGAATTGAAAACCCAGAAATAAACCCATGTCAATATGGACAGGTAATTTTCGACAAAGAAGCCAAAAACATACAATGGAGAAAAGACAGCCTCTTCAATAAATGGTGCTGGGAGAATTGGAAAGCCATGTGCAAAAGGATGAAACTAGAAGGCTATCTGTCACTGTTTACCAAAATTAACTCAAAATGGATCAAAGACCTAAGCATAAGACCTGAAACAATAAACTGCATAGAAGAAAAACATAGGCACTAAACTTAAAGACCTTGAGTTCAAAGGGATTTTATGAATATGACTTCAAAGGCAAGGGAATAAAACCTGAAATAAATGAATGGGACTATATCAAACTAAAAAGCTTCTGTTCAGCAAAAGAAACTATTGACAAAATAAAGAGGCAACCAACCGAATGGGAGATTTTTGCAAACAACGCCTCCGATAAGGGGCTAATATCCAAAATATATAAGGAACTCATACAACTCAACAACAAAAAAATCAAACAATCCAAATAACAAATGGACAGAGGACCTGAATAGACATTTCTCCAAAGAGGACATACAAATGGCAAATAGGCATGTGAAAAAATGCTCAACATCACTAATCATCAGAGAAATGCAAATAAAAACCTCAATGAGATATCACCCCACACCATTTAGAATGGCTATCATCAACAAGACAAATAAAAACAAGTGTTGGAGAGGCTGTGGAGAAAAAGGAACCTTCATACACTGTTGGTGTGAATGCAGATTGGTGCAGCCGCTATGGAAGGCAGTGTGGAGATTCTTCAGAAAATTAAAAATAGAATTACGATATGACCCAGCAATCTCTCTCTTCGCTATCTACTCAAAAAATCTGAAAATATTTATCCATAAAGATATATGTGCTCTGATGTTCATTGCAGCTTTATTTACAGTGCCAAAACATAGAAACAACCAAAGTGTCCTTCAATAGATGATTGGATAAAGAAGATGTGGCATATATACACAATGGAATACCATTCTGCCATAAGAAAAGAAGAAATAGTGCCATTTGCGACAACATGGGTGAATCTTGAGATTACTATGGTAAGTGAAATAAGTCAGACAGAAAAAGCAGAGAACCATATGATTTCACTGATATGTGGTCCACAGAACTGAAAACAACAAAGCAATACGACAAACAAATGAAGAAACAAAACCTCATAGACACAGACAATAGTTCAGTCATTACCAGAGGGGGAAGAAGGTTGGTAGATGAGGGTAAAGGGGATCAAATATGTGGTGATGGAAGGAGAACTGACACTGGGTGGTGAACACACAATGTGACATATGGGTGATGCATTACAGAATTGTACACCTGAAACCTATGTAACTTTACTAACAATTGTCACCCCAATACATTTTAATTAATAACAAAAAGAAGAAGAAGAGGAAGCGGGAGGAGGAAGAGGAGGAGGAAGAGAAGAAGAAGAAGAAGAGGAGGAGGAGGAGGAAGAGGAGGAGGAGGAGGAGGAGGAGGAGGAGGAGGAGGAGGAGGAACAAGAACAAGAAGAGAAGGAGAAAGAAGAGAGGGAAACAGAGCATTTATTCTTTTCTAATCTTTTTTAAAATTTATTTTTCAATTAGAGTTGGTATACAGTATTATATTAGTTTCAGGTGTACAACATAATTAGACATTTATATAACTTACGAAGAAATCACCCAGATAAGTCAAATCACCATCTGACACCATACATAAGCGTTATAATATTATTGACTATGATTTTATATTCCCTGTGCTGTATTTACTTCTCATGACTATTTTTATAACCTACAATTTATACTTTTAAATTCCTTTCACCTTTATACCCATGCCCCCAACTCCTTTCCCATATGGTGACCATCAACTTATTCTCTGTATATATGAATTTGTTTCTGCTTTGTTTGTTAATTTATTTTTGTTTTTTAGATTACACATATAAGTGGAAGTCATATGGTATTTGTCTGTCTCTGTCTGACTTATTTCATTTAACATAGTGACCTCTAGATCCATCCATGTCACTGATGGTTAGATTCATTCTTTTTGTATGGCAGAGTAATATTCCATTGTATATATGTACTACATCTTTTTCCATTCATCTATTGATGGACACTTAGGTTGCTTCCATATCTTGGTTATTGTAAATAATACTGCAATGAACATAGGGGTACACATATCTTTTCAAATTAGTGTTTTGGATTTCTTCAGATAAATACCCAGAAGTGGAGTTGGTGGGTCATATGGTAGTCGCATTATTAATTTTTTGAGGAACTGCCCTACTGTTTCCCATAGTGGCTACACCTATTGACAATCCCATTAACAGTGAATAAGGGGTCCCTTTTCTCCACATCCTCACCAACACTTGTCGTTTGTTGACTTCTTGTTGAGAGTCATTCTGACAGGTGTGAGCTGATATCTCATTGGGGTTTTAATTTGCATTTCCCTGATAATTAGTAATGTTGAGTATCTTTTCATATGTCTCTTAGCCACCTGTATGTCCTCTTTGGAGAAATGTCTATTCAGGTCCTCTGCCCATTTGTTAATTGGATTTATTTGTTGTTGTTGCTGTTGCTGTTGCTGCTGTTGTTGTTGTTAAGTTCTATATATATATTTATATATTTTCTTTATATATTTTTTATATTAACTCCATATCAGGTGTGTCATTAATGAATATCTTCTCCCATTCAGTAGTTTGTCTTTTTGTTCTGTTGATCGTTTCCTTTGCTTGCAAAAACTTTTAGTTTGATGTAGTCCCATTTGTTTATATTTTATTTTGTTTCCTTTGCCTTAGGAGACATATCCAAAAAAAATGTTGCTAAGAGTGATGTGAAAGAGTTTACTGTCCATATTTACTTCTATGAGTTCTACAGTTTCAGGTCTTACATTCAAGTCTTAATCCATTTTGAGTTTATTCCTGTATATGGTGTAAGAAATGATCCGGTTTCATTCTTTCACATGTATCTGTCCAGTTTTCCCAAAACCATGTATTGAAAAAAACTGTCTTTATCCCATTGTATATTCTTGCCTCTTTTGTTATAGGTTAATTGACCATACTAACACTAGTTTATTTCTGGATTCTGTGTTCTGCTCAATTGATCTGTGCATCTGCCAGACTTGGGGGCCCTTAGCAAGATGTACAGGCAACACTGAGGCTGGCCACTGTTCGTTTTGTGTTTGTGGACCTTTAAGAGATTTTAGGAAAATCCGCAGTAAAATCCAAGGCAGGCTGCTTGTGTGGAGAAGCTGCTGGAAGAGGCTCCAGGGGAGTGGCAAGTTGAGTGGGGCAGCGCCTCAGGAAACCACCAGGGCAGGGAAAATGGTGTTAGCCAGGTTACTGGAGAGCTCAGATTTGGCACCTGTCAGATGGATGGAGGAGCACTGAACAAAGGCATAGTGCTGCCTGCCAGTGCTTCTGTTCACAAAAAGAGCTACCCTCACTCCTGCCCCTCCAGTCCTCACTCTGAAGTTACTTAATTCAGTTCCTCCCTATATGACCCTGCCAATTTTTGAGCTGTTGCCCCTGCATAGGAGCCCAGAGAGAGTGAGTTTGTGGGAGAGTAAATCTTTGTATGGTCCATTTAAGAACACAGCACCTTAGTCTCTCACAGCCCTTTATCTCTCTGGGACATGATCCTCACTGGTTTTCACAGCCAGAGGTTAGGGGGACTCCTCTTCCCAGCAATGATGCCCTGGCTCGGGGAGCCCAGTGTGGGACTAGGACCACTCACTACTCAGGGGGTTCTTTCCTAGCCAGATATCCCTCCTGATTCTTAATTGTCACACTGTGAGTGTGGGACCTGCCTGTTCTGCATCTTTTCCCCTCCTATCAGCCTCAATACGGTTTCTTCTTTGTATCCATAGTTACAGGAATTCTGTTCAGCTAGTCTTCAGGTGGTTCCCAATGATGGTTGTTCTATAATTTAGTTGTAATTTTAATGTGGTTGTGGGTAGAGGTACCCTGCCATCTTGACCAGAAGTCAACTATTTTTAATATTAATACATATTTTTATAGATCTCCGATTAAATATGGATACAGATATGGATACATCAAATATTTTAAAAAATGACAACATACTTTAAAAATATATATATATTTCCTTAAATCATAATGTTTTCAATATAATTGGGAATGTATAAATAGCTTTTGACAGTGAGACACTGCTAAGAAATAGGGTAAGTAGTAAATGAAAAAGTTCACTGGACCGGGTATATTAATTATATACAGGAATTTAGTAGTGAAAATTACAAATAATTTCCTATGATTGATACTAATCTAACATCTATATATTTTAAGTTTATTCTGGTGCAGGAACATATGTGGTTGAAATATAAAATCAATTGAAATATTATGTACCACAAATTATATTAGACTGGGGAGAATGATGCTTTGTACCACCAGAGTCTGAAGAAAAGTTTCTGCCCTACAACTACTATAACCATGTGTTTTAAAAAGACACAAAAAATAAGAAAATTAATGTGACTTAAAAAAAAAAAAAAGAAGACAGGAAATAAAGCTATCGTTTTCTTTTGCAAAACTTCTCCTAACCATGTGCTCCCTCTTTTAGTTCTTGGGACAAGGTCCTCAGTCTTTTTGCCTCAGAACCATCACACTCCACATTCAGCCACCTCACAGATGTTCTTATCCTCCATGAAATGTACTTTACCCAGCACTCCCTCTTCTCCATTGTCCCCAAAGCACAATCCTGGTCATAAAGCCACGGTGTTCAACACCTGTCACCCTCACCCAGCACTGAAGTCCCTCACAGTCAGGGTCTGCTTATTCCATGAACCCATCTTTCATCACATCCCTTTCAGCTCCCCTCTCCATTCAAGGAACTGCTTAATGGTCCTTAAAATGCTGGGCCTTTTCCTACTTCTGCATCTTATTACATACTACTCATTTTATTTGAATGTCCTTCCCACTCTTTAATTCCACAACATGAAGTTTAAATGCCGTATATTCTTAAATTACCTTCTGTGATACCTATTTTTCTCCGTAAGTCAAATATAATGCAGTGTTCTCTAGTCTCCCATTATACTACATATAAACAATTTTTGTGGTACACATGTCTTCCTACCTTTGGAAAAATTATCCACCTCCCAATCTACAGTGTCCCAGTTTAAAGTGCCACCATCATTTACCTTGACTATTGTCAGCAGCTTCCTAATTGGTCTCGATGCATCAATTCTTGGCTTTGGGTACTTCATTTCCTTCTCAGCAGCCAGAGTGATCTTAAATTATAATTAAACCACTAACTGTTCAAAAAAGTTAAGTGGTATCCCATTTTACTTATGATAAAACCCAAATTTCTTGTGACCAGCCATGTACGATCTAACCTCAGCCTATTTCTTCAATCTCATCATGGACAACTCTTTCTTGTTCCCTCTGTTCTGCAACCATGCCGAACTTCTTTCAGTTCTTTGAACACCCAAAGCTCTTTCTTTCTCAGGGAAGAAAGAACTAGATACTACCTTTTCTGCTGAAACACATTTCCCTCACTCTTCACATGGATAACCCTCCTCATTCTTAATTTCCCAGCTTTAACGTTAGGTCTTCAGAAAGGACACTCTTGACCTTTCAGACCCTCACTTGTTTCTTTCATTGTATGAGTTGAATTTATGCTTTTAAAATTATGTTAGCTTATTTACACTTTCCTCTGTTCCCCACTGTAATGTAAACTCCATAAGGTTGGGAAATATGTGTATCTTGTTCTCCATCGCATTACTATCACCCAGCATTGTGCCTAACACATAGTTCAATAAACATTTGCTGAGTAAATAGATAGTTAAATGGTATCAATTGACAGAATTTCACATTTACTCAATAATCTCAAAGTCTCTTAAGGGGTAAGAATAAAACCTGACAATATTTATAAATTTTCAACACCCTGAATTCATGATATATAAAAAAAAAAAAAAAAAAAAAAAAAAAAAAAAAAAAGCTGTTCCTTCAAAGAACTCTTAGGACTCTTTAGAATAAATTATGAATTTACAACAATTTGGGTACTATTATGTCACATTATATAAACTTTAAAAATAAATCTACTGATAATGTGTTAAATATCGTGTTTAACCAAAAATAAGACCTAGCCAGACCATCAGCTCTAATGCATCTTTTGGAGCAAAAATTAATATATGACTGGGTATTATATTATGTTATAAAGACCCGGTCTTATATTATAGTAAAATAAGACTGGGTTTTATATTAATTTTTGCTCCAAAAGATGCATTAGAGCTGATGGACTGGCTAGGTCGTATTTTTGGAGAAACAAGGTATATACAAGGAGATATGCTTTCCAGAAAATGAGCAGATGTTTAATTTTTCAATAGGAGCATATGGCAATTTTTATCTGGATTTCAATGACTGAGACTCAATATTCACATTTACTTTCATTTTTTAAAAATATGAACAACATACTTCATTTCTTAGAATATGACCTACTTTTCCTTTTTTAAATGTGAAAAGTGTTAGTAGGTACTTGTATGACTTCAGTTTTCCTCAACTTTGAAATTCTTTCTTCTTTTCTATCTTCCATCATTTTTGTTTCTTTCTTCTTTACTTTCAGACTTTCTCCCTATTACCATTCCAGAAATTCTCCATCTTTTGCATAAGTTCTAAGAAGCAGGTCTGTTTAAACATGATGTTGAGCACTTTAGTGGATGCCAGCTTGAAACGTTATTTAAGAAGTTGCCAAGAAGTCCTACAACTAAAGATATATAGAAGAAGCCACATCAAGACTGGTAGGAAAAGTGAAGATGAAGAACATGCTGATGCCACACCCATATGTAGGGATGTAGAGGTCCCCCCTGAGGAGTGAGAGGTCCCAGACCCACACTAGATTCCCTAGCCCAGGGTTCCAGTGCCAGGAAGATAAGTCCCCACAACTTCTGTCTGTGAAAACCAGGGGAGATTGTGGCTGAGTGAGACACAGGGCTTCTGGAATCCCAAGTGTTCCTTTTAAAAGGACTGCAAATGGACTTATTCACTGACAGACTCATTTGTCCTGAGGTTCGGTGGTGGGACAGCAGCTTGAAAGGCATCGGGGACATATGAAGAGGAACTGAATTGTCTGGCTTTAGGGCAAGGACTGGAGGGGCAGCTTTCTCCAAGACACATGATGACAGAATCCATTGTTCCTTTGTTGAGCCCTTCTTACTTCCAGAGTACAGACACCAGTGGCCACCATATCTAAGACTCCATCAACCTAGTTATACCACTTGTCCCACTCTGGTGATTCTCTGAGATCCCACACCACCCAACTTGCGGGTCCACCAAGCTGCTTCAAGTGGCTTTTCCATATAAATGGCCTGTGTTGGCTCATGCTGAGGACTTTCTAAAAATCTCTCAAAGGTTTGCAAACCCCAAACAAGTAGCATCTGGCCTCAGCATGCCATATCCCCAAGCCCAGGACTAGTGGTGCCCAGGACGAGTGGCACCCAGCCTCAGTTTGCAGCTTAGCCTCTCCTGGGCACCTCCTAGTACAGCACAGCTGGAAGACTTCTGTGGATCACTTTGTGGCTCATGCCAGATGGTCTCAGGCAGGACACAGGTGGAGGCAGAACTTAGCCTGTGGTGGGGTCCCTCCCAGGAGGCCCTGGTGTCCATCCCAAGAGTCCCTGGTGCTGGCATGCTTTGGACCATGCTGGAGCACCATCACCACTACAGACTGGGCTGGTACCAGAACCTTGTTAAAGGGAATCCTTCTCTGTGGGGTCAGCCCCTGCACAACAGGTACTCCACTGTAGTTATGGCCAGTCCTCACAACCAATCAGCTCAAGGGTCATCCACTCCTGTTGGCATACAAACAGCAACCAAGGCTCAACCACATAGGATGGACACACAATTGACACAATGGACACACATGGAGTACCCAGCTCAGGTGACTAGGCAGATTGCATCACTGGGCCCTACAGGACACCTACTGCATAAGGCCACTCTACTAAGACTGGGAGACATAGCAGCTATACTTAATACATAGAAACAGACATGGAGGCAGCCACAATGGGGAAACAAAGAAACATGCCCCAAATGATAGAACAGAAAAAGAACTAAACAAAATGGGGATAAGCAATCTACAAGATGTAGAGTTCAACACCTGGTTATAAGGATGCTCAATGATTTCAGAGAGAACTTCAACAAAGAAGAAAGGAAACATAAAAATGGTGATAGAAAATATAAAAAATAACCAGTCAGAAGTGAAGACTACCATAACTAAAATACAGACTATGTTAGAGGGAATCAACAGTAGATTAGATAAAACAGAGGAGTGAATCAGTGATATAGAAGACTATACCTAATCAGAACAGCAAACAAACAAACAAAAAGAATCCAAAAAAATGTGGATAGTTTAAGGGGTTTTTGGACCAATATCAAGTGTACCAACATTTGTATCATAGAGGTAACAGAAGGAGAAGAGACAGAGCAAGGAATTGAAAATCTATTTGAAAAAATAATGATGTAGAGCGTCCCTACCCTTGCAAAGGGAATAGTTATCCCGGGAAGCATAGGGAGTCCAAAACAAGATGAACCCAAAGAAGCCCACACCAAAACACATCATAATTAAAATGCCGAAGATTAAAGACAAAGAGAGTCTTAAAAGAGCAAGAAAAGGCAGTGAGTTACCGACAAGGGAACTCTCATAAGACTGTCAACTGAATTCTCAACAGAAACTTTGCAGGCCAGCAGGGATTGGCACAAAATAATTGAAGTGATGCAAAGCAAGGAACCATGACCAAGATTACTCCACCCAGAAAAGCTGAAGGATAGATGGAGCTTCCCAGGCAAGAAAAAGCAAAAGGAGTTCCTAAACACCAAACGAGCATTACACAAAAATATTAAAGGAATTTCATTAAGAAAAAGAAGAAAGAAAATATTTAAAATCTGAATAATAAAATGACAATAACCAAATATCAACAATTGTTTTCAATGTAAATGGATTAAATGGTCCAATCAAAAGACACAGGGTGGCTGACCGAATAAGAAAACAAGACCCCTGCATATGCTGCCTACTTGAGACTCACTTCAGATATGAGGTCTGACAATTAAGCTCACGAACTTGCCACCATGCACTTACATTGGCAGCACTGTACGAACAGTTTGGTAAGGTTTCATAACCTTGGTATATCAGTGTCTCACAGCTGTGTTTGTGTCAATGTGTGGTGGTAGTTTCCTGAGTGTCGTTAATTATTGTTGCTGCGTGTTTTTGTGTGCCATCATGAGAATGTCTGAGCTTGAATTAGAGCAACAAATAAACATTACATTTCTTGTGAAACTTGGCAAGAGTGGAAGTGAAATCAGGGACATCTTAGTCCAAGTTTGTGGGGGATAGTGCCATGAAGAAAACGGCAGTGTACAAATGGATTAAACATTTTTCTGAGGGGAGAGAACACATCACTGATGAAGAGAGGTCAGGGCAGCCAGTAACGAGCAGAACTGATGAAAACATTGCAAAAGTTAATTGAATTGTGTATCAAAATCATTGGCTGACTGTGGAAGCATAGCAGACCAAGTAAGTAT
Organism: Rhinolophus sinicus; assembly: GCF_057876585.1. Classification (NCBI taxonomy): domain Eukaryota; kingdom Metazoa; phylum Chordata; class Mammalia; order Chiroptera; family Rhinolophidae; genus Rhinolophus; species Rhinolophus sinicus. The sequence continues at coordinate 90,887,667 of NC_142504.1, forward strand.
TAGTAAAGAAACAGTTAGGAAAACCATAACTGAAAATCTTGGCATGAGAAAGGTGTGTGCAAAAATGGTCCCAAAGAAGCTCACCAATGAACGAAAACAAAGGACAGTCAAAGTTTGCCAAGACCTTTTGAATAAGTAAGATGATGTTTGGGGCCATGTTAATACTGGTGATAAAACATAAGTGTACCAATATGACCCTGAAACAAAGCTTCAAAGTGCACAATGGAAGTCAACCAATTCTCCATAACAAAAAATTCCGCCAGTCCAAATCAAGAGTCAAAACAATGTTGCTAACCTTTTTTGATATCAGAGGAATTATTCATTATGAATTTGTACCAACTGTACAGTTAACCAAGTTTACTATTTGGAAGTGTAAAACGGATGCATGAAAAAGTTAGATGAAAACGACCTGAACTTTTTGCCAATAATTTTGCATCACAACAATGCACCAGCTCACACAGCACTGTCTGTGAGGGAGTTTTTAGCCAGTAAACAAATACTTGTATTGAAACACCCTCCCTACTCACCTGATCTGGCCCCCCAATGACTTCTTTTTTTATGTGACGATAAAGGAAATATTGAAAATAAGATATTTTGATGACATTCAAGACATGAAGGGTAATATGATAACAGCTCTGATGGCCATTACAGGAAAATAATTCCAAAATTGCTTTGAAGGGTAGAGTAAGCACTGTCATTGGTGCATAGCTTCTCAAGGGGAGTTCTTCAAAGGTTACCATAGTGATATTCAGCAATGAGACATGTAGCACTTTTTCTAGGATGAATTCGAGAACCTAATTGTCAGACCTGGTAGAAAGGTATGCATAGACTGAAAGTAAAGGAATGGGAAAAAAGATATGTCATGAAAATGGAAACAAACAGACAAGCAGAAATCTGGGGTAGCAATACTTATACTAGACAAAGTAGACTTTAAAACAAAGGCTGGACCTAGTGGGTATTGTGCTAAGTCTAGTAGGTCAGACAGAGAAAGACAAATGGCATATGATTTCACTTATATGTGGAATCTAAAGAACAAAATAAACAAAAGAAAGAACATTTTGATGGTCACCCAATGGGAAGCGGATTGGGAGGATGGGTGAAAAGTGTTAAAGAATTAAGAAGTACAAATTGGTAGTTAAAAAATAGTCAGGTGGATGTAAAGTATAGCATAAAGAGTATAATCAATGATATTATAATAGCTATGTATGATGTCAGATGGGTACTAGATTTATCTGGGTGATCACTTTGTAAATTATATAAAAGTCTAATCACTATGTTGTACACCTGAAACTAATATAATATGGCATGTCAGTTGTAATTGAATGTTTTTAATTATTAAAAAAAAGAAGTTGCTGAGCATTATTACCTTACAGAGCACTCCACTTATTCTCCCTAAATGACCTCCTTTACATATCTCAATATGCCTCACAAACTTTATTTTATTTTCTTGTCTGCCCTCTGATTCACACCTTTTTTATCATGGTCTTTTTATCATGATCTCCATACCTTCGTAGAGTTATTTTTACCTCCTGAGTCCTCCTGCATCAAGTATTTCAGGCATTCCTTTAGGGAAATCTGATCCAATGTCCTTCAGTATATCAGTTATTCCAATTGCCACCTAAGCACCACCTCAGAACCTCTTGGCCTCTTCTGTCTCCAGAATCCTGAGCCAGTTGTTTATCCTCAGTCACAGCTGCAGAAACCTGTACTGCATAACTTCGGACTGACTTCACTCAAACTTCCAACTCGTGGTCACGATTGTGACTACGACTGAGCCTGTGCCTCTGTCTGTGGATTTTGTTGAGCACTGAGATCAGAGAGTTCCATGTGGTTTCCACACAGGATCAACTCTGAGGTGTGTCCTGTATGCTTCACCTCCTGTGGATGAGCCTTTGACCAGCAGACGATAGTAGTCCATGAGCGTCAATTCTTCTGTCTCCAACCTTGGGAATTACCAACTTGATATAATGTAACAACTCGGAAGACAATTATACAAAATGGAACAATCAGCTTTGTTTAATAAAAAGCAGAGGTCACCCCCGTCAGGCACCATACATTGGCTATCCATCTTTTACTTTATTATTTCCTTTTTACCTCTGTGCTCTTTCCTTGGAATTTTTTCAGTAATTAAATAATGGCACGCTAGTTCATTAGTTTTACGTCTATCTCTATTTCCTGGGGAAAACAGTTAAGACAGAAACAGAAATACTTTTTCTTCTTCTTTCTTTTTCTTTTTTTTATTGTTGTACATCTGTGATCGTATCTTCATTCACTAAGCTCCATCTCCAACACCTCTGCCTGTGGTCTACTAAAATGTGGGCGAGAGACACAGGCCCAGATGTCAAAGTGATGGTTCTCCATCAACAACAAAAACAAAGAAATTGTCCTTGCTCATGTATTTGATCCTTGGATTAAGCATGAATATTATGTGAAAATCTTAATGAGGACATTAAATAGTACGCTGTACATCTCCCATAGAATTATTGACACATAGAGTGTGTTCAATGGATATTTCAGTGTCTCTTCAATGTCTCACCTCTTTTATAAAAACTTCTTACACTATCCCTATCTCTACCAAATAATATCTCTCTTTTCTGAACGAAATACCTAGTCAGTCCCAAATTCAACTGTAGAAACAACTTATACATTAAAAATAATGCATATATACATATATATGATTCATTCATTTGTTCATTCAATTCATTCAGGACAGTTTTTGACCTCTTACTATATACCAGACAGTCTTCTAGGCATTGAGTATATAGCATTCAATGAAACAATTACAGTTTCAATATTGCCATTTAAATTATAGTCAAAAAAGGAAGGTTCTTATTTTATTCCAGAAAAAGTATTTTAATATATCCACACGTTTAAAGTCCTTACCTCACAACATTATTGTGTACGTTCTTGCTTTATTCTCCAGTTGTATCTCAGGAAGAAATTATAAACATATTTTTCACTGGATTATTTTAAAAAAATAAAGCAAACAAGTCAAGCAGATCACATATCTAGAACCATTAGTACAACCCTTAGGGAGGAAAAAAAATAATAATCTGTCTGATCTATCACACATCTGGGAAAGAAAAATGAGGTTGAATTTATAATTTATTTGCACCAGAGGACCAGTTTAGCAATAAAAAGGGATAGTAATATGATATGACAATGCAGAGACTAGGACATAAGGCAAACGCAGCCTAGAACATTTGTACCTCTTCCTCAGTGAGTGGGAGCCGCCAAACAGCAACGGACAACTTTATACGCCTAGTCATTTACCTGAAAATTTTGTTGCCAGTCAGCTTCCCATTCTTTTTTCATTAAGTTAAAATTCCAGAAGCAGTAAATTACATTTCATTCACAAATTGGATGAGGTGTTAAATTAGGGAGATGACATCTGAGACACTCAAGGCCGTTAGACATTTTATAGGCAATATAAGCCACGCCTCTTTCACATGTGCCGGGATACTCACAAAAAATAGAAAAGCTTCTCCCCACACATACCTCATCTGAAGGTTTGCACGATGAGATATAGCCACAGTAAAGACATGGATAGCTAATAGGACTTATTCAAAATTAAAATATTGGTGTCAGGGGGGCAAAAACACAAGCACAGCCTACATTTCCCACGCATTTCTAATCAAGTATTATACTCACATTTATTCCCTTTAACCAAAGGCCTTCCTTTGTCATAATAGATGAAATTATTTGTTAGAATTTTATGTAAATGAGAAAGCTGATAAATTAAGCTTTTAAAACTCGCCACTTTATTATTTTATTTAGTGAAATACATTTCCAAAATTTATAGGTCCTTTGAAAATGTTTCAATTACAAAATGTTTAACATAGTTCTTTCCTGACAAAACAGTGACAATAAACTATTTTATAAGTAAATACTTTTACTCATTTGAAAATATTTTATTATATAAATAATAGTATTTTATTAATATTAAATACTATTTTATTACATACATACATTTAAAAATAAATAAACTGAAGTGAAACAAAATGGAGACTGGTAGTAATTATCACTCTAATTCTAAATCATTCAAGTACTGAACAGTATAAAGGATAGAAAGATTTTTATTTTTATGTATGAGTTGTGTTGTGTTTGTGAGTTCACATATATACATTCACAGTTAATCTTAGCAATGTGACCACAAGTTCTAGGACAGGGAATCAGATTGAGTCTGTGAATTGAAAAGGTGAGCTTAAAAGTAGGGATAAGAATGAACTTCTTTTTGGTTAGGCTACTAGGGAGTATCAATAAATGCAATTTGCATTAAGTGACTATTAGTTTCAGGAGGTAGCATGAAAGTAGAACTATATCATTTAATCTTAAAGTAACTAGAAATGTAAATTTAGGAAAATGGTGAGCCACTGGCCTATCCAGAATTAAAGTTCAGTAGATAAAAGTTCAGCATGACTTTGACTCTATACAAAATTGATCTCTGACTTAGGTGAACAAACCATCTACGATTTTTAATACCCAACATGCTTCAAAGTATAGAGAGGTAATTAAGCTTTAAAAGATGGAAAGGAAGTAGGCTGAGTCTCTTGAGATTGCTACAAATATCATCATTCAGAATCCACCTTTCCCTACTTTACCCTGTCAAGTACAGGTCAGCTCCCAGGAAAGACAATGCAAAAATGTTCATGAGCCTACATGTCACTAACTGTAGTCTTCTGAGCAATTGCGGGGGAAAAAAAAAACAAGAAAAAAGAACAAAAGATTGTGTTTAGAATTATCTACTGTTAGGGAGGAAAACTAAACATATGTGTTCAAAAGTAAGAACCACTCTATCAATAAAACATTGTACCAAATATAAAGAACAGAAATAAGAGAGATTCAGAGACATGGTAAAAGTACAAATATAAGCAAAGAAGTAAAAGAGGGGTTAAATAGACTAAGATGATGGATTCAGCAAGTCCTTAACTCTAGAGAACAATCAAGAGAGAAAATTGGCTTGACCGCCAATTTAAGAAACTTTGAGAGCAAATGTAAAACTAGGATTCCTATTACTACACTATTCCAATTAAGGACTCAGGAGTTACAAACCCTGGATTTGGTGTAGAGAAAGGATGAGTTGTCTAAATAGTTTGTTCCATTAATTAGGATACATTCATCAAATCAATATTTATCACTTAATACGTAAGTACTCTGCTAGGTAATTGGAAGGCCTGTACACTGAAAATTGTAAAATACTGATGAAAGAAATTGAAGAAGACACACAGAAATGAAAAGATATTTATTCTGTGTTCATGGATTGGAAGAATTAGTATTGCCAAAATACCCCGACAACCCAAAGTGACACACAGATTCAATGCAGTCTCTATCAAAATTCCAATGGCATTTTTCACAGAAATAGAAAGAAAAAAATCCTAAAATCTGTATGGCATCTCAAAAGAGCCCAAATAGCCAAAGCAATTCTGAGAAAGAAAAACAAAGCTGAAGGCATTACACTTACTGATTTCAAACTACATTACAAAGATATAGCCATTAGAATAGTATGGTATTGGCATAAAAATAGACATATAGATCAATGAACAGAATAGAGAGCCCAGAGATATATCCATACATATACGTTCAATTAATTTTTGACAAAGGAGCCAAGAATATATAATGAAGATAGTCTCTTGAATAAATGATGCAAGGAATACTGGATCTTCACATGCAAAAGAATTGGATCCCTCCCTGTCTTACATCGTACACAAAAATAAACTCAAAATGGATTAAAGATTTGAATGCAACCCCTAAAACCATAAAACTCCTAGAAGAAAACGTAGGGAAGATACTCCTTGACATTGACCTTGGCAGCCATGTTTTGGACTTGACACCAAAAGCAAAAGAAACAAAAGCAAAAGAAACAAGTGGGACTACATCAAGTTAAAAAGCTTCAACACAGCAAAGTACCAAGAAAACATAATCTATGGAATGGGAGAAAATCTTTGTAGACCACATATTTGCTTACATATCAAATAAGCCAAAAAAACAAATAACCCAATTAAGAAATAGGCAAAAGACCTGAATAGATACTTTCCAAAGAAGTATTAAATAGACAAAGTTTACCTTAATCATTCCCACCCTGTCAGTTACTGTCAATGACTTTGGTTTCTGAGCACCAAACAGGGCCAGAGCTTCAAACTCTCTTTTCCCTGGGCAGTCATAAAACCATTGCATACTAGGAGGGCTTCAGACAATCATTTCACTAATTTGCTCGTCTCATTTTACTATGCCTCCTTACCTGTCTTCTTTACCCCCTTATTCTAGACCTTTAGAATTTCTCCAAACCCGAGACTCTTCGGTTCTATAACATGCATTAGTGTGAGCATAGTGGTATTTAATTGAGGATGACAATAAGGAGGAGACAGAGCTGCTTGCTTTCACCTACCATCACTGCTGGTTCTTGGAAGAAAGAAAGGCCTTGTGGATGGCTGATGTTTAGGAAGACCAAGCACACATGATTCAAACTGGCAGGACCTCAGTGACCTGCCTTCTTATCCAACATCTCCTCGTGGCTGGAATAATTAAAACCCAGGAGAGAGCCAGCAGGATGGATAATAGAACTTAGTAATTACTCTTTTTGTTTCAACAAATTCATATAGCAGTTCCTGAATTTTAAAAAGTGCTGTGCAAATCGATTTGTTAGCTGATAAAAAGTGAATAGTAATTAGTTGATAATAAAATGGCCCATTTCCATGCTGGCTGGTGTGTTGAGGTAGGAGAAGGATAATAGGATTTCTGAGGCCAAACTCACTCAGGTAAATCTTCTATTGGACCACACTAGCAACGTTATTAAAGCTAATCTGACAAAAAGGGCCAGACTTCCAGATTTCACCACTAATATTCTTTTCCGAGGCCAAACAATTTCTTCCCAACCTCTTTTATTTCCTGTCCCGTAGAGCACCACATTAGGTCATTAATACATCAATGTAAATTTGTATTATCCCTTTTATTCATAATCAGAAAATCCCAGAGAGTTCTGCTTTGACGTAGAAAGAAGTTTCTAGGATGCTGCAGGGAAATACAGCTAATATTAATGATAATAAGCGTCATCAATTATTTAGTTTTTTCTCATTAACCAAGCACTGTAATAATTGCTAAACAGATATTATCTTGTTAAATGACCTTTTAAGGTACATATTATGCCAATTTTAAAGATTAAATAAGGGGAAAAAAGGCTGAAAGAGGTCAAGTGACTTGTTCAAAATTCTACCAGTAATTAGTGCAGAGCTAGAATTTGAACCCAGAGCACATTGACTCCAAAGTTTGTGCTGCTTCCGCAATATTGTGCTGTATCATTATAATAAAGAAGTGCTTGAATTCAAAGTGAACTTATCTAGAGTTAAGTAAAGCTTTAAAACCATTCTGAATAGTAACAGCATCGAATGGGGTTATATCATTTGAACCTTCATAAAAATGTTGGAAGGATTTGTAAAAGGTGATTAGCCATGCACTCTGGAGGAAGATCCATACATATTTCATTAAACAATTATCTTAAACATAAGTACATATTGTAAATTGTGACTCTAACACAGCAGGGTTGTTCCAATAACCCACTGGGAACTAGGACATTAGCAGTGGCTCCTAGGAAGAAAAAAATGCAGTGCCTGGCAAAGACAGTTGTATTTATGTTACTTCATATCCACATGGCTCAAAGAAGAAAGTTGGCACCTAATGGTCGTGTAAGAGCAGAGTGGAAGCTGCACTGGTCCTTCTGGCAGCCACAGGGTACAGGGAAGCAATGGCAGTGGTGGTGTTATGGCCTTAAAGGCAGACGACTGGGCACAGGTGAGCATGGTGAGAGGTTCCCACAAGTACCTGGAGTGGCACTTTTCAGGAAGTTAAGGTTCTGACTGGGTAGGTATGGTGGAGAACCATTTAAAAACGGATACCACTGTGTTATTGCATTTGTAATCACAGCCTGGTGAGAGCAAGAAAAGACAGATTGCATATGATTTACATAGTCAATGACCTCAGATTCTTATATTCATGTACACAAGTCAGAACCTATCAGGAGAACAGTGCACTTGGTTCTCCTCCATACTGTTAAATATTGCCTCTTTCATTCTCCTTTTATTGTGCTTCTATTTCTGGCTACCCAATTCTGCTCTAAGCATTGTTTCTTTAAATATATTATCATTTTCAATGACTCTATCCTCAGTTATTGCTGGCTTGGGTGATGTGAATATTTCTACTCTGATTATATTTATAATGTGTATCAAGGAATAAGATTATTTTCAAGCTTGTAGGAAGAAAAAATCTACTACCCCTACATACCTCTGTTTCAGTTTCTCCTACATGACGGAGAATTTATCTGACATCATCTGAAGAGCACTGGAGAGGTTTATACTCAGTTCTCTAGATCCACTCATGTGGATCGGACCTTTGATGAAACTGTGACATGAAAGGACCTCGTTCATTTATAGGGCTAGTTGCCGTTGGGGTGGGGGATTACCCTCTCCTGCCCTTCCTCTGTGAACTTCCAAAATCTGCATCGGGGCAAACAGTTATTTGGTTTTCCAAATGAGTGCAGATACCCACACTGTAAATAGTAGTTCGACTCTGAAGTAACCATGAGGAAGTGGCTCATACGCCTTTGATTTGAGAGTTTAGTTTCTGCATCTCCTATCTCCAGTTGTTCAGGTGCAGGAACTGAGCCCCAAATAGGCTTACTCATTGTTAGTGAAGACTAAGATTACCTCAAAGCACTCCATACAGTGGTAGGCATATGAAGTAAATGCCCTAAAATAGTTTGTGCTGACATGACTTTTTTGGAATAAGAAGGACAGCATCATGCTATTTTATATACGATGTTTTAGAACTTTTGGAGCATTTTCAAGTAAAACCGCCTTCTTCATTATTCACAACTGTGTGATATAATAGGGCAGATATCATTAGTTCAACTTCCTAGGAAAAGATAATTATTTCACCCAATATGACAAAAATAACAACCCTAGTTTTCTGCCCAATAAGATTTTCATTACATGTAGAGTTTTGCTTAATTTTAGTTTTAAAAATATACCACATTTTCTTTTTTATAGATTTTACTGGTTTGAAACCAAGTCTGAAATCATAAAAAAAAAAAAAAAAAAATACGGTATAGTACAAAAGAAAAAAAAAAGGGAAAATTACTGGTGAAGTCTCTGAAGAAACAGGTAGAAATATTTAATATAGATAATTATGCAAACAAGGTTTTCATATCCTAAGTTTTAATAAAATTAGGTTTAACAAAATCTCGAGGGACCAAGCCCTAAGGAGTTTATCAAGATGAGCATTCAACTGAAGAAAATTGAGCTTAAGGTTAAATTGATTTAAAGGTGAAAAAACACAGTGCCTATCAGGGATCTATTGGAAAGAGATGGACTTATGTTGGGGGAGTAAAAAAAGAAAAAAAGAAAAATAGAACATCTCCACAGATTTGAAAAAGTTCAAGTTTTTGTTTGTTTGTTTTTGTTTTAAGCCTGGAGTTAAACTTTAACCATGCTAATAAAATGGGCCAGCTTGCAGCATGAGTGAAAGGGGTGGAGGGATGTGTATCTATTTTCAACTTAGAAACACTTACACAGAGGGCTCCAGAGTAAGATAGGAATGTATTTACTGAATCCAGGTCAAATGTGTGGTTATGAGATCAGCTGTTTGTGCGTCTCTCTATGTGGATATGGTTGGAAAAAAGAGGATTATTTTATATTGGACTTTATTGCTAGGGAAGAATTAAAATCTCCTTTCTGGCATATCCTTTAACCCTTGGCAATTTAATATAAAACTGGGTATACGTGAATTTTTCTATTTAGTTTTCTAACGGACAACCAAAGAGCAGTTTAAAATTGAATGAAGATGTTTGAATGAATGACCCCTATTAGGCTACTATTGTAATCTTGTAAGGTATTAGCAACATGCATAGCAAATTACCTGAATATTACATCGCCATAAAAAATAAACACAAACTAAATAGATAAGTCATTATCTTGTTTCAGTAAACTAATACAAGTCTTATATCACAGAAAATTCTTCAATATTTTTCCCTTTACCTCCAATATGGATGAACAATTTCCATAGCATGGTGTTGCCACATTCTTCATGAGCGTTGCAAAACAAAATAATAACAATAGAAAGTCACTGAATTATAATCATTACAAAAAAATATGTCACTGTGGGGGCAGAGCCCCAGAAAGTAGTTTCCAGGCTCTCAGCCTCACATAGACAGGTGCTGGCTCAGGTAGTAAATGGCCATCCACTGTGATTGGATGGCCATCAGCTGTGGCTAGTTGGCCGTCAGCTGTAACCAGTGAGCCATTGGCCACTAATATAACTGCTGTGGCTATGCTAGCAGAGAAGAGAGAAAGAATGAGGACTAGCAAGAAGATGGTGGCTGGGCTGGCAAGTGTGGATGGCGGTTTGCGGACAGTGTGAATCCAGCCTCCATTGAGAGTATAGTGCCGCCAGAGAGAATATAGTGGTATGACTCCCCTACCTATGGCTCCGTGGGTGTTCCTTTTTGGCCTCACCATGTCCTGCGTTCTTATGTGGGAAGCGGGAGCAGAGACCCCGCAGGCCTCCCTGCATGACAAATGGCGCAGTGAGCAGGGTCTCCCGCATGACAGTCACCAAATCACACGTTAGGGCTTCAGTCATACTTAATCTAGCCTGGTCTCTTTGGACTTGGATTAAGGAAATTCCACTTTATTTTAAGTAAATAGAATTAGAACTTCTTAAAACCGAAGCTCTGTAATCTTAAGAAATAAAAATCTGAAAAAAGAAAGAAAGAAACAGACAAAAATCTTCCTTAAAAAATAAGATGAGGACGTAGGAAAAAGAATTCAGGTGAATATAGAATTCATGTGAATTATGTTTCATCACCAATGCGTGTTAGAGATATCAAGTGGAAGGGAGGGTTCAAGCATCTTTGACATCTCTTTTTTGTTGTTTCTAAACATTTCTATAGAAGCTCTCATATGCTAATTGGCTATTACCGCAAAAATACTCATTAAACACGTTTCTGTTTTTTAATAGTTTGGCAAAGTAACATAATAGTAATAGAAGCTTCCACTGGCTATGAGATGGAGCTCTAGACTCCCTTCCTCAAAGATTTGTTGCAATCAAGGACCACAGGTGGTGGGAGAAGGATGAGAACTTCAGCTAGAGCAGTGATGCTGACAGAGGTTGCCTCTGTCTGAGAGCAGGTTAGATATGTTTTGTTCTGGTATTGGGGCAAGGGTTTTTACCCATTATCCGCTCCCTCCTTAGTGCTCTTTCTTTTGTTTTTCTTTCTATACTCTTGTAATGCTAAAATCCAGAGGACTACACTCTAGTCCATGATCTCCCTCAGAAAACCCTGGGGCAGTGGTTGAATTGCATATTCTTCAAACCAGTCTCACATCTTCTGAATTGTTTCTTCTGAACTTGAAGTCTTGGGCTATGTACTTTATAAGACATTCACTCTTTCTCTGCAGTCAGAAAATCTAATTTATAATTAAGTGTAAGAAGCACTGACCCTTAAGAGAGACAAGTTAGTCAGCTACACTACATTTTGGCAAGAGTTTTGTGGCTTAATGTGGACTACTCTAGTTCCCAAGACACCACCAAGATGTTTGGGGCCCAAAACCCCAGCTAGTTAAATTTTTCTTTGCCTCTACTTCTGGGCATTTATCTCTCTTGGGGACTTAATGACTATCGCCATAATGAGTAGCTGGTTGGCCATTAAACTATTTTGGGGCCCTGACCCTGAACCAGTTCAATACAACTAATTGAGAGCCACCTCTCACTCTCTTTTCTATCTCAGGAGAGATTTGGGGGTCAAGGACAATATACTTGGGATTAGCTAACATTATTCCAGGTGGATCAAACAGTTCCAGGTTCATTCAGCTAATTTGATGACCTTTGAAATGTAATCTGCCCTGATAAGAGTCAAAATGCTCCTTAGCACAAGGATGCCAGGTTTAATATTCCTCAAAGAGTAATATCTAAATCATGTTAATAGGGGATACATGCTTTATGCATAGAATTATTTTATGTTCCTGGTGGGAGAAAATGAACAGTTGCCTAAGTGAGATACTCTTCATCTAAGAAAACTAGCTTCCAAAGTGGCTACAGCCATGGCTGGAGAGACCAAAGTTGAATTTGAATTTGAGTGTTCAACTCTTTCTGTTCATTCACAGGGTCAACTAATAGTCCAAAAGCAGTTTCCAAAGTCACTGCAAAATTTGACAAGGTATCAAGAGATTGTTTCAAAGGAATAAAGACAGAGGTTCCCCAAGGGCTGAGGGGAAACGGGGGTGGGGGTGGGGGGGGGATAGAAAAAGTACAGAGATGCCAGGAACAAGGGAGCATTCCCATGGGCTATCTTTCTTCTGACATTAGAAACAGCCAGACTTACCTTCCTACCCTTCCTCATGTGCTTTAACAGAACAAGTAAGACAAAGGTGGAACTTTCCAATCCTCAATCTCTTGACGTCTACCAGATCACCATTTTTAAAAGCAGCTAGAACATCCACTGTCATTCAGTGTATTTCAGATCTGTATAGGACTGGATTTAAGTCATCTAAAGGCTTCTGATCCATAAGTGGTTGTGGCCAACACAGGGCTCAAGGTTCACAGACCCTTCATTTAGGGTTTCCAGGTTGTCAGAAACCATAAATATTAGAAGCTATAAGAACTATCCTCACAGTTCTCCTTTCCAATAGAGCAGTGGTTTTCAAATTTTAGAGTGCCTCAGTATCTCCAGGAAGGCTTGTTAAAACATAGATTGTGGAGCTTTGTGTCCAGAGTTTCTGATTTACTAGGAGCCTGAGAATGTGCATTTCTAACAAGTTCCAAGCTTCTGTTATTGCCTGTCAGGGAACCATATCTTGAGAATTTCTGCACGACAATAACTAGGAAGACATCCTGCAGAACAGAATGTGGAGGTTCTACCACACCTGAGTTCCACATAAATAGGGAAACTGAGTGTCAAAGGCATTTTTTTTTGTTGTTCACAAGTTCATACAATTGCCTTTAATAATTCTAACATTTTAATTTACTGTGCATTTATTTTATTCTTGGCATTATTCCAAAGAGGACTTTATTGATATTGTGTCTTTTGATCATTATACCTATCCTATGAGGTATGTCCTATTATTATAGACATTATAAAGATGAGGAAACCGAGAACCAGAAAGCTTATCTACCTTCCCCAATGGCACACAGCTACTCGAGGGGAAAACCAGAGTTCCAGTCATATATATTACGGAGCAACACCTTTTAAAACTTGCACAGCGAACCATAATTTTGATTCCAAAATCAAGCTCTACCACCTTATGCCATATTACCCTAAAGGCATTGTATCTTCCTGTGAGTGTTTTACTTGAAAAATCACAATAAAATATGTTAAAAGTTAAAGCATGCTAAACAATTAAAATTAAGCATTTTAAAAATGACACCTGCTCACACAACTGCTAAGGCATCCCCATAGTAATCCAGTGAACCAGTGAATGGGGCATGCATTGAGCTGGGTACCAGGACCCAACTTCTCATCCTGACCCAACCATTTACCAGTAGTAAGAACTGGGTGAAACAAACATTCACCTCTCATTTGTGATATGGGAATGTGCAGCATTTGTTCACCCACTACTATGGGATCACTTTGAAAGTAAATTTCCATGTAATATAAAAATATATAACATATTTCCATATGTGTCTATTTTTGTAGATGATATATATTTGCATACATGTGTGCATGCAAATACAGTATGCATATTTGCTCATGTGTGTATAAATTAAAGTACTTTAAAATGTTAACCCCCCAAAAAAAAAAAGTCAGATATTGCCATAATGTAATCCCACAAGTAATTTCTGGGGCTCCAGTTATAATTTGAATATTTTAATTAAATGTGCTTCTTTTCCCTAGAAGACACAGAACGAGAGTTTTATAGAGCTACTGCACATGAACTGGCATGTCTTTTGTTTCCTATAAACTCACTCTGTGTTGGTGTTAATGTAATTTTCTATTAAACTTGCAGAAACTTTATAAAATTTCCCTGATTCTAGTTTCCCTCATCCTTTCATTCTTTCTCCAAATCTTTGTCACTAGGTTAGTTTTCTTTGAGCACTCTTTCAAATTGTCATTCTATTGGAATATAATAATTGTTTCCTAGTATGTCTAGTAAAATCCCTTTATGTAAAGGCAGTCACAGTCCTAAAAGTTCCTTAATTGCCAATTCTTTTTTTCTTCTAGCAACACAAGTGTAATATCTTTCCCAGACTCCTGTAAGTATTGTTTTCACATGACTGAGTTCTGACAGTGGAATGTGAATGGAAGTGCTGTATGTTTCATTCAAGCCTGCCCTTAGGACAGCCTTCACATATCTCCAAGTTCTCTTTTTTAATTTATCTGCAACCAAATGCAGAAGACCAAGTGTGGATTTGATCAAGGAGATATGGTAGCCCTAGCACATGGTGAAGACACCAGATATAAGGAAACTGGGTTCTTGGCTATCTGAATGGAGCAAAGACTCCCTCCCCCACTGCTGATTCACACTGGATTCTGACATGAGTCAAAAATAAACCTTCATTTAGTTTATACTTGCAGATTAGAGAATTTGCCTAAGCTAATTAATAGAGTGTGTCTTCCTTGGCTTCCGCTAATGGTCCTCACCATAGCTTTCTACTATCTTCTTGGACAACTCCACAGAATGAATCCCCTTTCAAAGATAAGGCTGGTTTCTCATGGGCTCGTGCAGCAATAACAGTAATTATCATATTGGTCTCTGCTGATGTTCCTTCCAGATGGAATTATCTCTTCCCTCTCTGCATTCCACATGCCTTCCATCACTCAAATACTGATTTAATAAGTATGTATTCTATGGAATCTTCTGAGGTTATTTAACTGAATCTGTCATTCTTTAAATCCGTTAATTTTTTTGGTTTGTTTTTTCCCCCCCACCAAATGTAAATGAATTATGGGCTAAGTTGCAAGCACCCAAAAACCAGTAAGTGAAAAGTTTTATGATATGGATGTACACTGTTTTTATGAAAGCACATAAGAAATGTTGCTAATCTAGTCAGGTTGTTTAATTGACAGGCCACTTGAGCTGAGAAGCTGAGTCCTGATATATGAGTAGGTATTAGCCAGGAGACACACAGGAAAAGTGAAGAGTATTCCTGGCCAAGAGAAGTGTATACAAAGGCCCAGAGGTGACAGAACAGTCACTAAGTGCACATTATAATATGTAAAGAATGGGCTGCCAGGACATGAGTTGGGATCCGCATTCAATCATTCAATAATGACTAATTTGCTAGGGACCATGCCAGACTCTAGGGATGCAAAATAAATAAAACTCGATCTCTGCTTTTTATGGCCTTACTCAGAGTCTAATTAGAGAGAGGCACATAATCACAGTAGAATGTGAAAATATAATAACCACTTTATCTTATTTTATTATATACAGAGTGCTATGGAGCCTCAGAGGAAGCAGGGTGGAGAGAAGGCAGGGTCAAGAAATCTTCAGATTACTGTACATGACTTTTGAGCTGATCTTTAAAAGAAGAAAAGTTCATGAAAAAGAAATAAGGTACAAATCCTGGGCAAAGAGTGCATGATAGTACAGGTACGGGGATTATCGAAACACACACACACACATAGATTAGCAAGCAATTTTCTAGGATTGAAACTTGCTGTACAAACATGGGCATAGAAGGAGATGAACCAAACAAATAGTGACCAAGGCCATGAAGGTTAGTGAATATTACCCCAAGTGTTTGGAATTTATCCTTCAAATCATACAAAATCATGGAAGGACTATAAGCAGAGGAGTAATATGATTGCATTTGCATTCCAGACAGATTTTTTTTTTATTTTTATAAAAGGGCACAGAATGGAGAATAGGCAGTCTGGAAAGGGACATTTCACACCTAATTATTTTCTCATCTGCATTATTTTTTTTAGAATAATATTTTAATATTCTGTCTGTTCAATTTCATGTTAAACTCGCTAAGGATGGGAGACACTGACCCTTTATTGCTGCAACTAAAGAGCACAAAGTAAGGCACATCGCTTTTTAGTAAAATGATACGGATTAGATGTTTAATTAAGCTTAACTTTGAGCCTAGACTCCTGCTAAGTGGAGAAGGATTTCATTGCTCCCCTGAAGGAGAGAAGCAGCTGTATCCCCCTCCCTTGAACAGATATCTTAACCTGTCCAGAAAGGGGAAATAACTACACCCACGCACAGGAGGTGTTGGAAAGTTTAATTAGCCAGTGTTTATAATCTTCTTTGAAGCTGAAAAGTGCTAATTATTTTTTTTCCCATCTTAAGATTCTGAGTCACATGGACCATATCTTAAGAGCTTCAGAGTTAGGAACGTTTTTACCTTCATAAATTGAGCTGAGTAGCTTTTGCAAACACATATCCAGCAAAATAGCTTTAGGGTTGACCAAGTAACTCTGTGAAGATAAGAGGTTTACAGGTGAGTTTGTAAGAAAACATGCTGAGTCTGTTAATACCATCAAACCAACTGGAGCCACCAAAGAAGTGTTGCTCCACGAAGTGATTTTCTTTCCCCTATGGTTCCCCTGCTGTTTACCTCTGCCCACATGAATGGACTCAGTGTCATAACTTTCCATGCAGTCCAATCATGAGCCCTCTTTATCCTCCATATCTAAGCATCGGTGGAAAATTTAACTGACAATTTTTTAAAGGAAGCTAGATCTAGAAGTAATTTGCAAATCAACCCAGGAAAATCTTGTGGGAGGCCATTATGCTTACTCATAGCCAGTATCCATGTAAGAGCATCATCTGGCCCAATTACCAAAAATTGTCTTCAAGCCCATTTTAACCTTTCAAATCCAAAACTAAAAACCTTAAATCATATGTTAGAGATACCGCCCCCACCCCTACTTATCTACTGAAGTCCCATTTTTGTATTTTTGTTTCTGTTTTGAGGCCCTGCATTTATTTATTTATTTATTTATTTATTTATTTATTTATTTATTTATTTATTCATTTATTCATTTATTTATTTATTTTTCAGATGATTTACACTGGGAACATCCATTTTCTCAAAGGAAAGCTTCTTCCCTACTAAAAGGTAGGTGGCCTTACCATATGGCTTCTAAATACCAACTATTTAAAATATCAACCAATAGGATTAATATTCACATAAAAAGCACAATAGGTGTCATGTTACAATGAATACAGTCAATGGGTCAAGAATTTTGGAAAATGCCCAGAGCAACCTTGAGTTTATTTGTGTTCAAAAGTGTATCATCTGAAAGGGATCCTTAATAGATGCCTACATATTGGAGACCATACCCGAAAGGAGCCAATAACTATGAATGATAATTATGGTATCCTCCTCCCAAATATCCTCATACTATTTGCCAGTGTACCACCATTTCTTGAAAAGCATATCAGCATTATCTATAGAAAGAGAAGAAGTCAAATAATACTATTAGTCAGATACATTCTTTCTGGCATTTGACTGATATATTCTAGCATTCTAGATTATTTTGCGTTTGTTTTTGTGGAAAATTCCAATTCAGAGCTTATTTCTTTGATGCCTTACTTTACTTACTGAAGACATCCAAGAGTAATCAGCAGACTCTGTGTTCCTGCTGTTCTGATTCTAGCTCTTTAAATTCTCACTAAGTATGTGGCCTGAGTCTCAGTAGATGACAGGCAGTATCTTACCTAACTACTTTACATAAGTATCATGCTTTGACAGTCTTTTACTCTTTGATGAGTGAATCTGCACCATTGACCATACCAACTCAACTCAACCCATTCTGCATTTACTTTGCTTCACTTTTTATGGAAATATTTGCATTGAGCAGGAATCTATTAGAATCAAGTTAAAGAGACAGACAAGCTAAGAGAAGTCAAAAAAAAGTGGAGGTTATTATTCAGGGCATGCTTTCCCTAGGTCAGGGGAAAAAATACCATTCCTCAGGAAGAGACTAGAATTATGATATGAAAAGCAATTAGAATGCTTTCTCTTTTTCTCTCATTTCTAATCCATTCTCTAAAAACAAGCACAGTGGTACCTCGGTTTTCGAACGTAATCCACGAGTTCTGAAAGGTTCAAAAACAGGCGACAGCTAGGCCTCAGGATTTTGCACTCAGCACAAGCTGTGTGACATGTTCAACTTCTGAGTTGTGTTCAAAAACCGAAGTGTTCACTTCCGGGTTTACGGCGTTCGTAAACCAAAATGTTTGTCAATGGAGACGTTCGAAAACTGAGGTACCACTGTAATGGCTTTCTATCTGTAGATCAGACTCCATGAGCTCTTAAAATACCATTTTTGTCCACTGAATGTGTGATCCCTCTACTTATAGAATCTGAATCAGATATTGATCTGATCCAGAACCACTGGTGTCACATGGACCATCTCAAATTTTCTACTTGTTTTTTTTTTTTTTTTTTTTTTATTTATTGGTGTGGTTGAATGCATCAACCACAGCAAACTGTGCTTTAGTGGTGAATCACATCAAATAACATCGAATTAGTGGTTTTCATGAGGCTAAAGAGAGCCATGCACTTCCATCTCTGCAGATTTCACAGCCCAATAATCTTAATATACCCACACATATTAGGGGGCTGATATTAACTTACACACTCTCCCAAACGAGTGGGAGAGTATATTTCATTAGCACTCTCTAGAGCTAATGATTAAGCTATGTACCAGCTGGACCCAATTCTCTGCAATGAGTCATTGACATTTGCACTGTGGTCTGTGAGGTAATCTGCTCTTTTAAAGGAATGAAAAAGGTTAATCCAGACCCTTGTAAACCTTTATCAATGACTTGACATCATTAAGGTCTGCCCAGTCCATTTTCGGAAGTCAATCAAACATAAAACTCCCTAGAGTAGTAGGCTCTCGATTTTTTTTTTAACTGCGAAAATCAAGCCAAAATCTCTTTAAAAAATGTAAATATCTAATAAGTACCCCATGCGATACAATGTACTATGGCAGATACAGACAAAAAGAAGCCATGCTGCATGCCCTCACGATAGTTATTGACTAGTTGGGAAGTCAGATTAAAACCCAAGAATAACATAAAGCTTTAAGTATTAGCTAATAACCGAAAAGAAGAAATAAATGAAAACAACACTAGTCATGGAAGGTAATTTCTTACCTTTCAAAAATTATATCTGATGTACTTTGCATCATGAACACAAAGAGAATACAAACATGATAAATGGGACGTGGGTTGCATTTCTAAGGATTTATAATATTTTCATAGGTTGGAAAGAAGGAAGGATCACTTGTTTTGTCTAGAGAGAAAGGGGGGAAAGTAGGGCAGAATGCGAAGAAACTAGAGCTGCAGGAAATAAGGTTTCATCCAGCTATTTCTACATACCTGAGATTCACTCCTGCAACTTGGCGATAAAGTAAATGTGTGAGCCAGAACTGAAAACTTACCAGTAAAACCTGAAGAAATGAGAACTAACACAATAGTTTTCATGAGGTGTGAGAGAAGTCCTGTGTATAGTGTACCGCTAAGGTAGAAGTGACAGCTGTCAATGGACATCTAACAGGTGCATCCTGCCTCCTGAACAGCACTTTTTCTCTCCTTGCCCACACTGCAGGTGCATACAGATCTGCTTTCTGACAGGTAGACTTCTCTTTCCAACCAAGCTTTACCTCCCAAGCTTTGCTCTCATTACTAAGGTAACTACCGGGTTGTTCTTGGCAGCTTCTGAAACACTTGCATCTCCTGCATGTGTCAACCACAGGCTTCTACACCTTCCACTGGCATCAGCTAATTTTTCATTTGCGCATGCCCTCAGAATGACAGGTCCAACAATTAGCCTTCCCAGAGGCTTCCTTCTTCTTTGGCAGTAGGTGTGGTGAATGTCAAAACCCCATCCTGTTAGCACACTCAGTTTAGTATTAAAAGCATTGTCTTTGACAGCAAACAAATGTTTGGGGTCATAGAAGGGCAGAACTATCTTTCTTAAGAAGGAAAATGACTGGGCTTTTTTTTCATCCAGTTGTGGAGTGTTAGAGAAAAAAGCTCATCTAGTCCAACCCTATCATTTTACTGAAGAAGAACATGGAAACTTGGGAGACAAAGTCTCTAATCCAAGATTCATTGGAAAGTTAGTGATAAACATGGTATTGGCAGTTCATTGGGAAAATATAAGCCCTTCTAAGACAAAAGTCATGAGATATATTATACCATATATCCACAGTTCCACAGTTCCTAGAACAGTGCTTTGTCCATAATAAATCTAAGTAAATATTTTGAAGGAAGACAACGTAAGCTAAGGATTGATTCTTAACTGAAATTCTCAGAATGTTAAGTCAGTTCCTAAATTCTTTTTGGTTAATTTAATTTTTCCAGTTCTATTTTACATCTAAGTTTCATATGGCATCTACTTTTTACCTTTAATTTTCTATTTCTCCTCAAAACCAAGCCATTTTCCTCAATCAAATTGGTACTTTCCTGTGCCTTTAGAAAAGAAGAAATACATTATCTCGGTACTTTTGCCAATTTCCTTTATCTCTTTTAAATGGTTCTAGAGTCATTACCACTCCCCTTCCATTTTTTTTTTATCCTTAACATTGAGCTCTTTGCACAGGATCTTCAGGCCTGAGGTGAACAGTGTCTTTAGCCTACCATTTTGGGATGAAATGCCTGATGCTTAAGACATTAAATTAATCAATTATGAATTGCATATTTATGTATTCCTCAGTATTAGGCATTTGGGGGATATAATAAATCAAAGAAATACTCTTTTCATTCAGAAAGCTTTTTTATTTTTTTGCAGATGAGAAAAATTTCATGAAAATTTAAATGATAAAACCAAAAAAAAAAAAAAAAGCACTAGAAGTAACATAAAACACAAAATGTAATTAATTTCTATACAGCCAATAAGTGAAATGGTAGTGAATCCTGTGGGATAAAATGAGAAGGATTTTTGAATAGGAAAGATATTAGATGAGCTTGTGGATCAGACGTATATAAGCAAAAAAGGAAAGGTGAAAGTTTTCTGTGTAGAAAGAATATTGCAACATAGCTTTGGAGACAGGTATTCACTGGTAAGTTATATTATAATTAAGTGTTGGTGAATAGATCAGAATGGTTAAGAACAAAGGACATATACCATGAAGAAAGACGCAAAGATTGATGGGTCAGGAGTTTGGGGCCTTAAATTTTGGCATGTGTACCACTACCAAAAATTATAGCTTGTGAAAATGATTCAGGAAAAAAAGAAGAAAAAAAAAAATCAGTTGCTTTGGGTAAGAGCCTCTAGTAACTTAAGATTTTGAAAGATTTTTTTTTTTTTATATTTGAATTATTTTTCTTCATAGGAGATTAATGTGCTTTACATATAGGAATTAGAAAATTGTCAATAGTTGTAAAATTATAAGTTTTCATGTAATTTTCTGGATATAAGGAAAATCCAAAGACAACTAAGTACAAGACAGGTAACAATCACTAGGTGATCTTGCTCTCAAAGGGCTCAAGTTCTCACTGAGGAGCCAGACATGACCATATAGAACAACTAAGATTAATTTAATAACATACAGAATCCTGAGGGAAATTAGGTGATACTAAACCAACCTTAAAGGATAGCTGTTCATAGGGTAATATGACTGAGACAGGCTTCAGGTAGGCTTTGAATTGTAACTCAAAGGGCATGGAGAGTCTGGATTAGCAGTGAGAGTGACAGCCATTGCAGAGAAAAAAAAAAGTTTCTGATATCTTTTATTTTTATTTGTTTGTTGGTTTGGCTGTCCCACCCCTGCCATTCATTAGAATTTAATACAAATATTTTACTCTTCAAAAATTTTATCCAATGTATTTTCTGCTCTCAGAGAGGAGAGCACACACATGGTAAATTTTAGAGCTATGCAGTTAGTGTTTATGAAGGCCTCACTGCAGAATATATGCTCTACTAAGTTTCATTTCCTTTTTGCAATTAATAGTTATTGAGTTTTAAAATGTCACTTTAAGTCAATACTAAATATTTAAGAAATATAGGCAGTGGCTGCTTAATTATGAGATCTCTGTGTGCTTCTGTTTTCTTTGTATTCAAGAACCAACTAAAGAATCAACCAATTTGGAGTACACCTAATCTGAAATAATCACTATAAGAAAAAAAGTAATATTGAACAGCATGATTAGAAATTTACTGTGGTCAAGAAGCTGATATACTGTAGTTATTGCATACATTTGGGGATTAATGGGACTACTTTGCCACCTAATATTTTTGAAGACACCCATGGGTTTTTGTTTTCTTTTCCTCATGGCTCTATTTTTATTAAAGAAAGATTCAGAAAGGTTTACAAACTACCCCATTTCTTTCACCAACATCCCAGAACTTCCATTGTAGTTATTCAAACAATAGATGGTTAGTTTTGAGTGATGTAGTTAGAAAGAATTCTCTCTTTATTTGAGATGTGTAATAAATAATATCTAAAGGAATCTCGCACAATCCTGCAATTCTAGACATATGTCCTTTAGGTCAGAAAAAAAGGTGAATCTGGAATTTAATCTGTCAAGAAGAGTCATCAAAGAAGAAAATCAAAGTAATGGAGTGGCATAGTACTAAAACAAACAAATAAACAAAAAAGGATAATGCAAGAGCACTTTCCTGAGATAAAATTTTATTGCCTGAATTATTCCAAGCATAGTGATAAATATATAATGTATAGTTTTTTCAAAGAAGAAAATTAACTAATTAGGCATTATAAAAAATAGGGAACACTACCAAAAAATGTATCTTGTGACAATGATTCAGAAAAATAATTCAATTACTTTGAGTAACAGCCTCTAATAATTTAAGATTTTGAAATATGTTTATTTTTATATTTAAATTATTTTATTCATAATAGATTAATGTATTTTTAATATAGAAATTAGAAAAATTTCCATAGTTATAAAATTATAAGTCTTCATGTAGCTTTCTGGATGTAAGGACAAAACAAAGAAAACCAAGTATAAGACAGTGTTCACTTGAACAAAATTATAGGCCAAGGCTTCAATAGAGGTGTGATATGGGCACTTTCAAAGTTATAATGAGGTATGACCAATGAGGTAAGAATATTTGCTTAGGGAAACAGATAAATTTTCCTCTCCCCATAAAATTATTTGACATGCTTACCTACAATTTTAACTGATACATGTAAACAGCTTGGAAGTCATCATTCCCATTCTTGAAACAAACAAACTCCTGCACAAACCTGAAAATCAACTACTTATATTGAACACATCAGAGAACTGAGGTCTTTGACCAACCAAAAATCTGGAGAGGTAAATATAGAATCACAGGCACAATCTCCTGCACCATAAACTATGGGAACACTTAAACGTAATTCTCAAAAATTGCTAGTGGCTGAGGGTAGACTAGCATGGAGGTGAAAAACTTATGGGGGCTGCAGTCTTGGAGGGGCACATTATTGTAGGTTTTACCTTCAGGTTCTCAGTGTAAAGAGTGAAGAAAGTATTTTATTATGATACTGTAGAATGATTATAGGACACGATGTATTTGTCAACACCCATTGAACGTTACAACACAAGAATGAACCTAATGTATACATATTAAATCAGTCATTTATGAAGTCAGAGGAATCACAGAATAAAATGCAGAATGTGACAAAATAATATAACTGTATTACAAATGTATACAATTACCTCACTGAAAGGGGGTATAGGGGCAATGTTATGACCTAAGTCACTTTCGAAATAAGAGGAGTGTGTAAAGCTAAAGTCAAAAGAAAAAGATTAAGCACTGTACTGGTTGGTAAAGTTGTTCTTATTTGGGTAGAGGTTAACAAATTTGGTACCACCATACTGTTATGCATGGTAATCATTCAATATAGAATTAAACACTTAAGTAAGTGGTGGAGTGTGTTTGGGGGATGAGTGTCTCATTATTGGAGTAGAGGTTTATAGATAAATACGTGGAGGATGGATGGAATGGTAATATGGTAATGGATTCGAGCTGGAGATATCAATGTGAACTCATGTTTATTTTAATATTCTTACTGATAAATAGATATAGAAATACTTATAGGCATGTGTATTTGCATTGGTTAGTATATACCTACAGACTTTTCTTTGCCCTGTGGGAGGGAGCCTAGAAAACAACACATCAGTAGAAATGAGCACACCTATTACTAACATCTTGGTTTCTAATGCCATTCTTCAAAAATAGGGACCAAGGCTTATGGAGAAATGGCTGATATTAGGATGGGGACCAGAAATACACAAGATGAAACTAGAGTATCTTAGATCTTAGAGTGACAGAAAGAAAGGAAATGCTTAAAAAAAAAGATGGAGTATATCAGAGGATCATGAGCTCTCAATGGCTAAATCTGGAACAATTTGATCAACAAAATAAAGTAACGTAGGGTTATAATCCAAAGCATAAATTAAATACTCATGAATTTCTACTGATATAAGTAAATAATTGAATAAATAAACACATGGAGAGAAAGGGGAATATCTCATGAAGAAGAATTCCAAATAATTTATGTAGATACTTTCCCCTCAAAAGGTAGGGCCCAACTGCCCACTTATGTGTGGATTGCATATTGTGCCTTACTTCCAAATAGAACAGTATGTAAAAGGGGACCAAAAAAAATAGTAATTGTACATGCAAGAAATCTGATAAACACTACTTTAGCCAGGTGATGAAAGTCAACATCATCAATGATACAGCATGTTGACAGTATATATTCATGATGTAATGTGATAAGAATGTCACTTTATCTTTGTGGTCCTCCAAAAATTAAAAAAAAAAAAATTAAAAAATTTAGAAAATAACTCCAGTCTAATCATAGGAAAATCATTAAACAAATCCAAATTGAGGGACATTCTATAAAATACCTGACCAGTAGTCCTCAAGGTCATAAACAAGAAAAGTCTGAGAAATTGTCACAATCAACAGGAATCTCAGGAGAAATGACCGTTAAATGTAATGTATCCTTAATGGACTCACAGAACAGAAAAAGGACATTAGGTGAAAACCAAGGAAATATAAATTACATGTGCACTTTATTTAATAACAATGTATTAATGTTAATTTACTAATTATAAGAAATGCATCATATAATTTAAGATAATTATAGGAGAAACTGACTAAGAGGTGTATAGGAACTCTCTATTATCTTCACCATTTTTCTGAAAATCTAAACTATTGTAAAAAATAAAGTCTAGTAAGAAAAAATGTTTGATATGATTTGTCTTTGTATGGGAAGGTCCAACAGTTTTCATGAATCCCCAGTTATAGTCTCCAGAATTAGTGACACATTAATCTCTCATTACAAAGATTGTAGAGTAGGAGACTGATGATTCTCTAAAGCTGGAAGGATTTAGATAGATAGATAGATAGATAGATAGATAGATAGATAGATAGATAGATAGATATAGATATATACATAGATGTGTATATATACATATATATGGATAGATATATAGATATAGATATATAGATATATGTATATATGTACATATATACATATATATACATAGATAGATTGATTGATGGATAGATAGATGTATATATTATCTTTAATTGGGGATGAAGACTCTTCCAATCACGTCACGTAGAGACCATTTCACCCATTGCCCTGCTTGGCCGCCAGTCTGTTATCTCTCTCTTCAGCAATGGTGAGGTGGATACCCTTTCCATAGGGAAGAGAAACCCATGGTTTGTTGCCTTTGCCAATAATAAAAATGTTGGAGAGCCAGGTGGCAAACCTGTTGCATTGGCATCTTTTACATGAACCACATCAAAAGAACCAGGGTGCCACTGTCTGTCAGTAGTAACACCAATTCTTCCCAGGTTGGCACCTGTGGTCACCGTGCATAGGCTACCAGTGTCAAACTTGATTATATCAGTAATATTGCCAGTGTCCAAATAAATCTGAATGGTGTCATTCACCTTGATGGGGGGATCAGGGTAGTGGATGGTGCAAGCATCATGAGTCATGAGATGCGGGATTACTTTTGTGCCCACAAAGATCTTTTTTCACTTTGCACGACTTGTATTTGGCCTCCTCAGGTGTAATACAATGTATAGCAAAGCAAACATTGGTGTTGTAGATCAGATGGAAATTTTCTCTAGTCTTGACGATGCTGATGACATCCATCAAACAAACAGTGGCAGTTACATCAGTTTGGACCTTGCTATCAATCTTATGAACCGGTGCATGAAGATCTTCTTTACTTCATCTCCTGTTAGGGCATACTTCAGTCTGTTCCTTAGGAAGATGATGAGGAGACATTCCTTCAGCTTGGGGGACCAGTAGATGGATGAGGATCAAACACACGGGTCAGTTTATCCAGCATCCAATGCTTTTGAGCTGCTGCATACTTCAGATGTTTCTTGGGACCATGAGCCATGGCTGTGCTGGGCCTGGAAAGAGACTGGAAGGAATTTTTGTCACAGGTTTTTACATTTTAACAAAGCAAAGACATGCTTATCTATTTGGTGGAGCCATTTTTTGACGAACCCATTCATTTTATTTATGCAGCTAAAGTGCTAATTTTATTGGCCGTCAGTAGGAAAAGAGATAAATATGTTTTCTTTTTTTTTCCATTTTACCATTATGACTTTAACTGTTTTTAAATAGTCAAATCATGGCTAACTTTAGTCCAGCAAGAATCAAGGACCATAACTCCAAATAAGTGGAGTTTCATACGTTTACTAAATGTGTAGTAGCATTTCAGTTCATCCAGTCTATTGACACCTAACCTTCACAGTATATTTATTCATTTACTTATTAATTTCTTCAAAAAGCTACTTTCACTTAAAAAAAAATGGTGACACTCCTATGTGGATCATTCCACCAAAGAGGAAAGGACATTATATACTAAACAAAGAAAAAGAAACAACATTATGATAGATGTGTCATGTGTAATATTTCTAGACAGAGAGGAATGATAAAGATTTTATTGTCAATTTTATTTACTTGTTTATTTACTTACTGTATTCTTGTTTTATTCACTTTGAGAGCTAAAAAAGAATTATGGAAGCACAGTGGCAGCCCTTTTAATTTACCAAGTGCACTTTGTCCATTAGAAAAATACTGTCTTGTTTATAGCATGCATATAATCAGATTCACTTTCCTCAGCACCAGAAAAGCAGATTCTTCAATACCCAGCACAGGTCTTGTCTTATACTTACCAAGTGAAATAAGTGGGTATGGTATATGCTGGGTCTTTGTCCCTGGTTCCTGACACAGACCTCCTAACTCTTCTTAGAATTCCTGAGTGACAAGAGTATATTTTTTTAATGAGAGACTTCTTAGTGGGCCCCTAGATAGTTTCCAGATGGAGGCTGCTTGTGAGAATGACCAAATCTTAATTAGGAGCCTATGACTTTCAGCCCCATTCTCTCAAGCCTGCAGAAGGGAGATAGGCTGGGAAGGTGGCAGAGAAGGCATGGAAGCTCTACTCATCTTCGCCGACACCTTGCCCAATGCATGTCTTCCATTTGGCTGTTCCTAAGTTGCATCCTTTATAATAAACTAGTAACAGAAACTAAGGTGCTTTTCTGAGTTCTGTGAGCCTTTCTAACAAATTATCAAGCCTAAGGAGGGGTTCATAGGAACCCCTAATTTATAGCAGATCAGTCAGAAGTATGGGTGGTCCGGAACTCACAACTGGTATCTGAAGTGGGGGCAGTCTTGTGTGACTGAGCCCTTGTGGGATCTGATCCTAATTCCAAGTACATTATGTCAGAATTAAATTGAATTTAGGGACATTCAATTGGTGTCCGAGAGTTGCAGAAGTGGTGTTGGAAAACACATCACATGGTTGGTGTCAGGAGGAGAAAAGAAAACCTTTCTGTGGATCTCTCAGAACCTAGAACAGATGATCGATTACTCAAAAAAGTTACTTGATCGCTACTATGTCAAAAGATTTTGCTAGATATTGTGGAGTATATAAATTAGTTTATTTTATTTTATTTATTTTTTATTTTTATTTTTTTTATTAAATTTATTGGATGAAGGCACTTAAGGAACACCCAGACAATTGGTGTCCTTGAAATTTAACAAGGAAGGTCATCTATATGAATTGCTAAATTAATGGCAGAGATGACAAATATCATAGAGATTCCAAGCATATGTACGTAGGCC
Organism: Rhinolophus sinicus; assembly: GCF_057876585.1. Lineage (NCBI taxonomy): Eukaryota > Metazoa > Chordata > Mammalia > Chiroptera > Rhinolophidae > Rhinolophus > Rhinolophus sinicus. The sequence continues at coordinate 90,915,736 of NC_142504.1, forward strand.
AAAATCATGAAGTGATAAAAATTAGGAAAATGTTTGCTGGGTGACAGGACCAGGGTATGTCTTTGGATCTCCTCTGGGCAGTGGAAAACAAAGTCTGGAGTGAACCTCGTTGTTTCTGTGACCAGTGACATCATCATGGGTCTCTCCTTCTTGCCAGGTGACCCAGACCAAAACATCCATTTCTTACTTCTGCACAGATAGGAGAATTTTCCTTGTCTCACCACATTCCCTACACACACACACACACACACACACACACACACACACGGAGGGCACAGAGTTTCCATGCTCTCTCTGGGTGCTTCACTCTCCCAGCACCTCCTCATGGTCATTAACCCAGAAGCTATCCAAAGCTGGTCACTTTTGGTTTTTATGAAGGCTTCATTACATAGGCATGATTGATAAAATCATTGGCCATTGGAGATTGATCTCAATTTACAGCCTGTGTCTCCTCCTCAGAGGAGATATGTGCCAGTTGGTCAGTACAGGTAACAGCCTGGATTTGCAACTGACATCTAAATTGGGGGCAACTGTTACCAAACCCTTATATTTGAATCCATTTGCCTGCATGCCCTGGCCGAAAGAAATGTGTGAGCAAGAATTTGAAATGTAGAAAGGAAGTAGTTTATAGAATTGACCAATCCAGAGTGCAGGCAAATTCATACTCTGAAAGACCCAACTCCCCGCCAGCATGTAGATTACAGATTATATAGGGCAAAATCATGAGACACTGTGGGTTAGAGGTTCATTGTCATGTTGGGAGCTGATTGGTGGGATGTGAGGTAAGCGTAATAAGTCATTCCTTCAGTTCTTGAGGATAGCTCTGGGGTCAGCTTCAGTATCCCTCTGTCTGGATTCATTGAAAAGTAGCTGGGGTGTCATTCCTTCTTAGGGCTCAGAAGCTGAAACAATTTAGGGCACGATGTTATCTTTAGCCTTTCCGAGATCCAGACCTTGTGACCATTTGACAGGTCTGGACTACTGCCCTCTGCTGCCTCAGGGGTTACTGATATTCCAGGGTAAAAGGTAGGTCTGTGTAGAGAGGGAGGAAAAGCAAAATGATTTCTAAAGTTATAGTCACAAATTAAATCAGAATCGTGAAGACCCTCAGTTCCGCAGTTCTGTAGGACTGAGCAATTGTAGGATCCGATGTTATTTCTAGGTAGATAGTGTCAGAATTGAGTTAACTGCTTGATGGTATGGAAAAATACATGCATCAGAATTAGTCTGACTATTTGGAAGAATTTTGTTTGTAATAGCAGTTAGTGTTACTAAATTAACTAATAAATAAATTGATAGTAGAAACTAGGTATTATCATGATAAAAATTCCTAAAATTTGTGGCCTTAGTTTAGCATTAGACAGTAGGCAACAAGAACACACAGGGTAGTTGGCAGGAGAATATTTGGGAAAACTGCCATGTACAATAACTTGGAAGTGTTAAAGAGAAAACGACAGGCCCAGAATGGCATCACTTATGCTAAAGCCCATGACACCAACTCTAGACTGAATACCTGACCTAATTACAGTTTCAACTTTCCCCAGAAATGTAATCTTAATTAACCATTCCGGAATTTTCTGGTCAACACCAGTGAGTTAATCGGTCACATAGGCCCTCTCCACAAGGCCCCATAGGAAGGAAAGGCAGTTTTCCTGATAAAATCCTTGCCTTTCCCTTCCCCCCCAAAAGATGCCCTGGTCTCAAAATAATTTTATTTTTTTGTTTTGCTAATAACTCCCCTGCCACACCCTTCTTCCTATAAAAGTCTTCCATTCTGTACAACCCCTTGGAGTGCCCTTCTAGTTGAAGAACAAGCACTGTTAGTGCACTTAATTTGAGGGCATTGAGAAGTTAAGTGACAATAAAAGAGCATCCATCCCATAGGAAAAGGAGGACAGAAAAAGGAAGAAAGTATATTTGAGCAGAGGAAAAATAGGAGAACACCAAATATCCTCTGCGATATCTCCGTTTGCTCTTTGCTAAGATCAGGTTTAACTTGTGGTGGTTGATTACTGAAAAACCCAAGTGAAGGATCAGAGCTAAAACTGTATGAATGCATGCATAAGAAAATAATCAACAGAAACCTGTTGAAAATTATTTACATTCTCTGTAAAGTGTTAGGCAGGTGAAATACACAAGACAATATGTCATGGTCTTTATTCACAAAGGAACATTCAATCTAGTGAGGAAATAAGAGACATACATTAGGCCTTAACAAGGTAGCATTAGGTTATGATGTAATGCATTGCTAGGTCTGAACTACACAAGAGATAATTAAAAGGGACACTGGAGTAGATTTGTCCAGCTTCTTTTATATTTAGATGCTCTATATAATATCTATGCTGATGATAACCTGGCTACTGTGTGAAAATCTCAAATGAGCATCGTACTATTCCTACTGTGGATATGCTTCCAAAAAGGGTTACTGTGCTTGTTGAAGGGAAGACTCTTGGAAATATTCCAATACAATAGTTACATGGTTGACAACATTTCTCTGAGTAAGGATTGGAAATTAATACAATGAAGGACGGCACTGAAAAATTATAAAGCAGAGATGACGAGAATCAATTAAACTACAACTGGGAGTATTACACAATAAGAAATGGGACTGGAATAAAATCAGACTTTTCAAAAGCAACAATGTGAACTAGAAGATAATGGAGGAGAGCCTTCAAAGACCTGTATGAAAATTATTTTTAAGCTATTTTTAATTCTACCCACTCAGGGACATTTTAAGACATGTAAAGACTCAACAAATATACATCATAAGGATATTCTGAAGGATAAACATAAAAGCTAATAAAGAAGGTGTGAGATACAGGTAACAGGAATTACAAAATGAGTAAAAGGCAAACACGTTTCAGAGTAGCAACTACTCGTATATCAAAGGCCTAAATAGAAATGATTCTTGAATGTACCAGTTATGGGCAAGATAGTCTTCAAGATAGAAAGTTAGACGGATAGATGCATGCATACATACTTACATACATAGAGAAAAGAAGGAAGGGAAGAAAGAGAAAAAAAGAGGAAAGGAGGGAGGGAGGGAAACAGGGAGAGGTGATTTGGTAGATTATGTGGTAAATCTGGGCATCTGGAAAAAATTGTTGATAGGTGTATGACAGTATTAGGGAAATATGAATAAATAAATAGAAAATTATAAAAATGAAAAAAAACTCAGTGACTATCATAACTTCAATAACAACAAAATTTGTTCTAAGAAAAGTTATCATAGTAAAATATTTGGCCAGTCAACAACAATATTTCTATAATTATAATTAAACCCTATCTATTGTAACTTTCTAAACATTTTAGCTTACTTATTTTGTAAATTAAAATAAGTGTAGTAACTAAATATCCTCATTGGGAGAATAGGTAAGGGCAAGTAGGTGGAGGCGTTTTTTTTAAGAAAGCTGAAGTTCCCTGTCCTATAAGAGTAAGTCAATAGTTATACTGTCTAAAATGTATAAGTCAAAACATAAATTATTGGATACAAAATAGAGGAATAAACGATAAGGAAAATTATTAAGAGAGAAACAAGGTGGTGTTGGGGGGAGGAGGTATAAAGCCATTGTTTGTTCTATTTCTTTATAAGCTTCAATGCCTTATTTTTTTAACCTTATTTAGAAGTTTAAAATATCCTTAAAACATAACTGTTTGTCATTGAATTATTTCTGACATAAAAAAAATTGGAAGGAATATGACTAGTATTTTCTTATTTTGATAAATACACATGCATACAACACACTTGGGTATACTTAGAACATCACTGAAAGGATAAGCAGGGAAAAGTTAACAGGGGCTTTCCTAGGGAAAGAGTCCTGGCATTGAAGGTGGGTGTGTGAATTATCTTTCACTATACACACTTTTATCATGTTTGAATTATTTTTTATAAAATAGGTTTATTTTCATTAAAATATCATTGTAATAAAAGCATAAGCATTTCTTTGTTTCATTTTTTTTTTAATAAAAAAGCAATGGAGATGGGTGAAGGTATGTGGAAGTAGGTCAATGCTTACAAAATGTGTTTATAGTATATGTGTTAATTTGCTAGGCTGCCATGACAAAAACAACAGACTGGGTGGCTTAAATACAGAAATGTATTCTCTCAAAATTCTGAAGGCTGGAAGTCCAAGATTATGGAGTTGGCAGGTTTGGTTTCTCCTGAGGCCTCTCTTTGGTTTGTAGCTGGCCACCTTATGGCTGTGTCCTCACATGGCCTATCCTCTGTGTGCACATAATCCTGGTTCTCTTCCTCTTCTCATGAGTACACCCGAATGTAGGGCTCACCCAAAGTGATCTTATTTAACATTAGTTACCTCTTTAAAGGCCCTGTGTCTAAAAACAATCACATCAGGGGTAAGGGCTTCAATATATGAATTTTGTGGGGCACATAATTCAGTCCATAATACTTTTGTTATATGGATAATGTGGTGGGGATTCAAAGGCAGAAGATGGGAGCTTGAGCTGTGCATTCAGACAGACCTGTAATGGAAGCCAGCTTTCCACCTACTAACTGCAGGGAATAAGAGAGTTTTCCAAAATATCTTGTCTCAGTTTCTTCCTTCATAAAGTTGGAATAATTACAACAGTTTCAGAAGGTTATGTCAGAATTAAAAGTGATCATGTATATAAAGGAAAGAACCGAGTGCTCAACATTACAAAAAACATCTTTGTAAACTGTGATAATTATTATTACCATATACAGTAGAATATAATTTAATATTGTATCCAATTAATACAAAAATGTGGCACAAAATTGCTTTTCATATTTTATTATTTTGTTATCCAGTCAAAAATTGGGTGTTGTTTTTGCTAACAGTCAGTGTTTGTAGAAAACCATAATAGTTGAGCCTGCTGCACCATCAACCTCTGGTTCTTACCCTGGAGGACATGGTCATTAAAGGGGCAATATAGCCACATCCTTGTACCTCAGGATTCCCTGTTGGGCACAGAGAAACAGAAACATGTTGGTGGGAGTTGGGGACTCTCACAAGTAAAGGGGGGGGGGCATCCATAGATAATATCATCATTGTGTACTAAGAGCTAGATGTTCACTCAATGTCCCTGAGCCTCTGAGTCTCTGTGTTTCATTTCTAAAAATATTCTATTTGGCTCTTTTGATAACCAAGTAATGCCCCTATGCAACATGTTTTAAGTTCTGTAAAATTAGGTACATTAGAAACAAGGTTCTTATTACTGTCTTGAGGTCCCCTGAAGAGGAGGAAATTTTGCTTCCAACTGCCTTCGGATTTGAGCTGCAATATCAGCTCTACTCTGGATCTCCAGCCTACCTCTCTACCCTTCAGATTTCAGACTTCCTGGCTTCCACAATTGTGTGAGCCAATTCCTTAAAAGAAATCTCTCTTTATCTCCACCTACACACACACACACACACACACACACACACACACACACACAATTAGTTCTGTTTCTCTGGAGCACTCTGACTAATACGACAGGTAAAGTGAAAAGATGAAAATACTAGGCAGCACTTTTGACCATTCTGTCCTGTGGCAGATCAGGAAGGTGAGATATCAGGTTTGTGCTGAGTAGTCAGACAGACAAGCACTAGAAATGTGGAGTCCATGACAAATATTTCAGTTGGCAAGGATGTAGCCCAAAAGATCCAGTTTGATTTTGACATTAGCCTGGTATACAGCAGTCCAATTTTTCTATATCATGTGGTCACATACAAGAGTTTTCATCAGGTGAGCTAATCAATATACTCCCCATAAGGATTAAGATTACCATCACAGTCTGTGTGACGTAAAAATTATTTCTTCTAGAATATTTCCAAAATTCTTGTGATCCCATTAAATAAACTGCCTAAAGCTAACAATCACATTTTCTCCTTTGTTTCTTCTCTTTTTTCTCTAATGTTCCCAAGCTAGCTGCTCACACAGTAAGGACTTAACAAATGCACGCGTTAAATATTCCTCGAGAAATTATAAGAAGAATGTGCAGGGCTAGGGTACTAACCTCCAAGAGTTCTCATGCCAAAGGCATTGTGGTCCAATCTTAGTGGTGTCTCTGGCAAATGCTCAGCATTGGTGTGTTTGTAGGACCACCAGTAAATAGTGGTGACCTCTTCTCAGCAACCTCGTAGTGTTACGGACAGTTCAGAAGTAATACAATCAAAGACCAAAAACACACCGTCTGTCTTCCCCAAAACGGAGCTCGGTCGATTTTCTCCCAGTGGGAACATGCTCCCTTGTGCAGTGAATTGAAATATAAGGACTAATGAAATTTTCTGTATGGGTTTGGCTGTATTTCTAAGACACGAGAAATGGCAATTAGATGAATTCCTGAAGCAGATGAATATGGATACATAGTCATAACCTCACTGAGGTAAAAATTACAACATGATCCAACACAAAACATAGGAGGCAATAGAGAGGTACACAGTCATGTTGAAGATGGATATTTTAATCTAATAATTAGTTTCACCATGAATCAAATACATTCTAGTAGCTTGAAAAGAAATAGCACTTAGTTTGATTCTGATGAGGATGAAGCTTTGCTTCATTTGACCAAGGGTGTTTAAGATTTGAACAATAATGTGTAATATAGAAAGTCTTTAACAGCAGCCTTTTCCATTCTAACTAGTGCATAATATTGGTTTTGCAATCATTTAGTAATTATATAAGGAGGACATATTTATTACGAATTATTGATTTTATAATTACTGCTCCTGGTATTCACATTATTACACAATGAAAATCTTTTAATATACAATGCTCTTCACCCTCAGCTGGCGAACAGATAGTGCAATGCAATTTAGAGAGTAGCCAAGAGTAGATTTTTATCGGTATTTTTTTTTCTTTGCCAACCAACTAAATGGTTTGCTTTCTGAAAAATATCGCTAATAGTGCTTAAGCAGAGAAGAATGTCCAATTTCAAGGTCATTCCTGGCAGTTGATTACAGTCACCCAATGAGCACAAGGTTCCTATTTAACTGTTAAGTTATTTTTGCTGTACTCCTTGCTGAGAATTAAAAGTTATGGCTGTAAATTTGCTGCCAGCTAAATAGACATCAAAGGCCACAATCATACACTGGATCATGACACATAAAGATATATCTCTTATGAAATTGATTTTTCTCCATGTGCAAGGCGGCTTTGCATTACTCTCCTTGTGGAGTTTAACACAGGAAATGTCTAGGCAAGCCAAGTGTAATTGTCAGCATAGTTTATATTCTGGGCCTAGAACTCCTTTTATTATTTTTTTTTCTCCATGAAGATGTGCAAAAAAGGTTGTCTAAGCGTATATTTTGATTTCACTTGCCAACAGATTGTGAATAGTTGATTTAAGGTCACTGTCACCCCCAAATGGGAAAAGATTAGGTTTTTGAGGACCAGAAATATTAAAAAGTCTGCCCAAACAATATTTGCTGCTCACCAGAATTTAAAATTGCTGATTTTCACGCCAGAAACATCCCACAGAGTTTTGTAAAGGCTGTAAGTCTGTTATGTAGTTTTAATCCATCAAATTTTCACTATCCTAAGGATGTGAGCATCAAAAAAAAAAAAAAAAAAGGGATGTGAGCATCAAATAGAATTACATGGGCTTGATTAGTGGTGTTCTCTCTTCCGGATATCATGTTGTTATTACAGAGGGATCCATATTTTTTACAAAGGATGTAAGTTGTGTCTAAATAAAATACCTGAAAAATCAAATCATAGTTTAAATGTATGCAGGTGGAGGTGCTATTTCTGGGCTTCTACATAGGATGATTTTATAGTTCTGGGCACTGTGCATTTCACGGGTGTGAGGGAAAGCTCATCATCATAGCACCGCTGGAGACAGGAGACTGACTGACTCCAAATCCCCTTCTTTCATCTGCAAAGTGAGGCTAATTACTATATTTCATGTCGAAGTTAAACTCCAAACTCATCAGCCTGACATTTGAAGTCTTCTAAAATCTCACCCTAACTTTACTTTCCCAAATTATGTCTCACTGTATTCCTCTTCCTCACAGGGTCAGGCTTAGCTTTTCACTTCCTGTAATTAGGACATGCTCATTTCCAGCCCCGTGCAGCAGTTTCTATTACTTTAAATGCTTCTCTCTCTCTCTCTCTCTCTCTCTCTCTCTCTCTCTCTCTCTCTCTCTCTCTCTCTCTCTCTCTCTCTCCCTCTCTTGTTGATCCTTCACATACCAGTTTGGATCCACATCCTTCATGAATTATCTTTCTCCCTTTTTAGTTTGTATCACTCAAAGATTTAGTCACATTCTAATTCTCTTATAGTCTGCCTGCTTTATGTGTTGATTTGCAATGTTTTCTCCAAGTAGAGGAGATATTTCTTTTCAGGATGGGGAAGCTATCTACTCCTTTGTGAACACACAGCTTGGACCACAGCAGTGTTCACTAAAAACTCTTTAAATGACATGTAATGGGATTAAATTCTGGGAAATGGGATTCTAGCTGTGAATCACTGAGACAGAAAGGAGTCTGTGAGGGGTCCTACCACACCATGATTGTTCCTTAACCTGATGTAGTAATGACATCTTCATTAGCTACACTTTGGTAGCTGACCTAGGGCCTAGCAGATAATACCCTCCCAGATAGGGTGAAGGAGAAACACATAAGATTTATTGAACATGCCAACTACTGAGCTAGGTGGTAGATAGTACTTCTTTTTACTTAACTCTTAAAGTAATTCTGTGAGGTAGGTATTATAACCCGCATTTTATAGGCAAAAAAAAAAAATTGGAGAGCGAGAGAGAGAGAGAGAGAGAGAGAGAGAGAGATTCAGAGAAATTAAGTAATGACTCCAAGGCCATAAAATCAGCAAAAAAGCCACCAAAGATTTGACTCCTGACCTTGTGAAGTCTGTTATGGATTTTATATTCCCATCCTTGGTATTCCAGTAATATGCAAGAGGGACTTTATGAATGTTAAATGAATAAATAGTTTAAGAAAGTTTTCAAAAGGGAATATTATATCACTTTGTCACTATTAATAGCATCTTCATCAACTTCCCTCCTTCAGTTGATGTCTGCTCTCATTTTCACCCACACATATGCTGAGAACCTTTCAGAAACCAATGCCAGTCTCACTTCCATAGCAAACCTTTTATGGCTATTTCAGGCTACATTAATCTCATTGTCTATCACCACAGATTATTGTTTTATATTTCTAATTCTGGAAGATTTTGATTCTGAGTGGTTTCCGTGGTCACTTCATAATTAAAATGATTTATTTTTGATGGATAAACTTCTGCCAAAGGACCAGAATGATTTGCTGAAGATCATTTATAATAAGTGAGCCTTGAAACTGATGATTTCTGGCTGTGGCCAAGTTAACCTTCTTTACTTTGAATAGATCCACAGGTGGAATCCAAACCCTCTTACACCACATACAACTCATTCACACGCACATAACTTTTAAAGTAATCTCACCCATCTAGCATCCTAACTCAGAGTCCACTGAGTTCAGATTCATGATTCCTTAAATATCAAGGAAAGATAAGCTAGGTTTGTTGTAGAGCACTCTATATGATTGTGCAGTTATTAGATTGTGTTTTCTAAGCCTGTTTCCTCACAATATCATTTAGTTACTTAAAGTGGAATCAGTGTTATGAATTTTCCCTTTCTTTCTTAAATCATACAGAACTAAACACATCACCAGATATGTAAAAGGTATTCACGAGACATTGTTTAACTGAGGCACCTGCCACTCGGCCCATCATTGTTCATTCACATCAATATGAGAATACATGTGGAGACTTTAATAAAGGCATCTCCTTGTACCACAGCATCAATAAAGATAGATTGTATATTGTATCTCCTAAGGTAAGAGGAATGGTAGTTTTCCTTCTTTGATTCCCAAAATGTTTGCACATCAGAAACAGCTGGGGATATTGTTAAACTTGTGGCTGTCTCTACCCCATCTCATACTAATTTAAACAGAGTCATGCAGACAAAAATATTACATAAGGAATGCAGGATCCACCTTCCAGAGTCCAATGATGGGCTTTCCTCAGCTTCCATAAAAGCTAAGAAGATCTCAGTGGGAAAGCATTTGAGTTACCTGTCTTAATTTCCCTAAATCTTATGATTCTCCTTTTTTGTGGTAGAGGAAAGAGTCAGCCCTTACCACCTCTCCCCACTAGAAAATGAAAGCCAGATTAACTGTGATGATAGGATACTCTGGAATGTGAATATTTTCTCTCTCGTCTTCTTAGTCTCATATTTCAATTGATTAATTTAATTCATTTGTTTCATATTTCTTTGTTACCTACTCTGAGTCAGGCACTCTTCCATGGACTAGGGATATGGAGGTGAGTAGGACAAATAATAGCCCTAACTTCAGGGAGTTTAGATTCTAGTGGGAATATAGACACAAAATTTTTAAAACTATATATGTTATATGTAAAAATAAAATAATTCTGAAAAGAATAAGGGGTGGGGGGGGACGTAAATCTTATGAAAATAAGAACCCAGGATGATTATAGAGGAGTTTCTGGAATAATTGGAGCTCTTTTAAATTAAGGGGTCAGCAAAGGCCCTTCTGCGGAAGTGGCAGGAAGATAGGCATGGAGGTTTCAAGCAGAGAGTTGCAGGTATGAAAGGCCTCAGGTAAAAATAAGTTCCTGTGTTGCTCAATGAAAAAAAAAAAAAAAAGAAAGAAAGAAAAATAGAGTCTAATGGGCTAAAGAAGAGAAAAAAAAAGAGCTAATGGCTTAAAATAAGATAGGCAGGGTCAGACAAATTAAGGTCTTGTAATGACAATGAGGAGTAGGGATTTTATTTGGAGTGTAATTAAAAGCCATTTGAGAGTTTTAAAGATAGAGTTAATGTGATCTCATCTATCAGTTGAATGTGTACAAGATTCTAAGTTCTGGTTGATATTGTGGAGAATGCAGTGGTGGAGCCACCAGTGAAGGCTACAATTTCCTTCCACTTTAGGATTCTGACACAAAAATCAGAGTGGAGAAGAAATATCACTAACAGTATGCCCACTTCATAGAACTATTTCGGGTAATATAGAGTGTGTGGATTTATACATTATGTGTGCATATATATATATATGTAATTATATATTTCAGAAAGATATTCCCACACTTATAGAGGTTACCAAGTTAAAACACATATCTAGTTGGAATGTTGTAAAGAATTCTTATGAAGCTATTTTGATTGTTATGACAAAGTGGAATATGGATGGCTTCCTTTCATTTACACACTTTCTAAAGCAGCTTATTACCATTGTATTTTCCAAACTAGACTTTTATTTTCCCATCTTCTAAATATGTGATTGTTATTTATGTACCTTTCATTTGTCTCCAGATGTTCAGCTTAGTGACACTCAATCAAACTAATGAATTATGAAATGAAACTAATAGTAACTCAACTTTTCCAAATTGCCGAGACGGAAAGTAATACAGAATTGATTATTGTAATTCCAGGATGGTGGAAGTTTTCCACACATAGTTTGCTCCAGTGTCCACACCTTCAGGTTTGAGAGCCAGTTCATCTTCACATCACTGGTCATAAATTTGGGTGCAAGTTGGGGTGTTGAACATTTTACATTTAGTCTGACATCTCTTCTTGGGAACTGAGGGGCTTTGATGATAGTTACTATAGAAACAGGGAACTACTATTTACTTCAAATTGGCATACATGACCATTTGAAATGTGCTGACATTTTGAGCAACCCACTTCCCAAAAAGATACCACTAAAACTTCTTTCTGGGGCACAGATGCATATTAGACATTGTTGCCTTTAAAAATAAAGCAGTTATTTTATCAGCAAAAATGGTTTATTCAGAGATAACAGAGAATTGTAATCCAGGACATACAAGCTATGGCTGAACCACAGGCAAGTCTGGAAAACAAAGGAGAGCAGCAGTCTTTTATAATGTACATGGGAAGTTGGGAGGAACTGTTATAAACAACAAGTTCACTATAGGAAACTGGGAGTTTGAAGTGTAGTGGCTTTTCATTGGCTGAGTTATGACAGTCTTTCATAGGCTGTTGCCAGGGAAGGAAATCTCTGTTTTCCTCCTGCTGAGGTAGTAGAGTAGAAAACACCTTCCTGTTGGAGACGCAAGGCAAGTCTTTTCCTTTTTAGGGTAATAGGTAATGAATAGTAGCACATAAGGGCTCCTCCTGCAGGCCCTCCTGACTCCAATCTTGGTTGAGGTCTTTTTTATTAATTTTCACATCATCCAATCAATTGCTCTTCCCAGTATAAGCCTGCATATTGAGCCAGCCCTTTCAGTATATGTTTATACTTGACGAAGCTTTCCTAAAATAAAGCATCCATGTTTCTCTTTGAAAAAACATCCCACAATCTTAACTGCTTTTATCAGAGTTCCTTTTTCCATGATGATATAGTAAAGGAAATGGTAAGGTGGGATTAGCCATTTTAGTTTTTGCCATTTTTTTGCCAAGTTGACTAGACTATTTACTTCACCTCCCTAGGGTACAGTTTCTTCATCTGTATGAATTGATTATTGGATTTTATTTGTTTGTTGGCTCCCATCTGTTATATATTGGAAAGCAGAGAAAAGGGTCTTCCTATTTCTATGTATTATAGTCTTTTACATATATGAATGGATGTGCCACTCTATGTTTTATTTTGCTTTAAGACAAAATACTGTGTTTACTTTCATTAGGCTTCAGAATTTCCTCAAACATTTGATCATGAAAGTAGGAATGCTAGGCCAAGCTGACAATTACACAGAATAGTCCTTCCTTCCTGCTATTATGGTGAATGCTTCCACTGCTTTGCTTGCCAATCCACATAATTTAGGAAGGCATGTAAGAACACGTGATTCTAGTCCGTGTTTTGCTTTTTATTGTTTTCACTTTTTATTCGGTGTGTAATTTAAAGTATCCTCATGCTCTTTGGCTTTCAGACTTAAGTCTTAGTTTGATAAGCCAGTGTCCACTTGCAATGTCAAAGGAGATCAATACTGTTTTGGATAAATTCATACAATCATTGTCAAAATGCAGGGGTTAATGCAATATGGTAGCATAACTTTTGATTATCTGTGTGACACAATTTAGTAGAAGAGCAGATCATTCAGAAATCATTCATATTTGGCCTTGAGATGTATTAGAGGATGCATCTTTGATCTCCCTTTCTAATTATGTTTTGCTTTGGTCTAATGTTAAAGAAATAATTTGCATTCCCAAAGCACATACCAAGTCACAACAGAGGAAGGGGACTTAGAAAAAAAAGCAAAGGAGAGAGAACCAGGATAAGCTCTTCAAATGCCATGGAGAATTCATAAAATAAATTTATGTGTAAATAATCCAGATTTCATTAAATTTACCCTTTGTTCTATAGGGCAACTTCTCTTTCTTAAAATTCTTTCCATTCCTGCCTTCCTTAAAACCAGTCATTAAATATCAACAAATAAACATGAATTTGTGAGTATCTTCTATAAGTACAGAATTATAGAGAATGCATTTTGAGAAAGCAAGTCTCTTGCCATTCAGAAGCTTCCAGTCAATGTTGACACGAAGCTAAAACATATGCAGGGTAGAAAGTAAGGGAAGACGGCTCACAAAAATATATAATTAAGTGTTCAATTGTTGTGGTAAAATTAAAAGAAGAAATCAGTAAGTGAATAAAGAAAGGCATCAGTTTGAGCTGCCGTAATGAGAGACAGCTTCACAGGGGTATTTGAAATGAGGTTTAAAATTTGAGCAAGATTTTAATAAATAGAAAGAAGAGAGAAGGACACCCTGATTCCAGTGTCCAGAAGAAAGAATGATTTGAAATGCATTATGCAGTACAAATATCTATCATTTGGGGGCAGATGCTGGGCAAACTAAATTTATTTTACCCAGAAATTTCAAATAAAGAATCTTGAATCAAGATGTTACCTAGAAAATTTGAAATGAAAGAGGGGTAAATTCCCCTAGACAACAGTGTATGTCAGCTATTGAAATTCACTGTCTCCTTCCACTTAAGCACAGTAGCTGGGTTTAAAAGAATTCTAAAGTCAAACAACATTTGAAGTTTTGTACTAAAATAGGAGTGATCAAATCCTGTGCTTTAGGGCATCAGGTTTTAGCTGTAGGACCCACGTGAGAATTTTTTACCCAGTCTCATTGTCATGTAACATCAAGAAAACGCTGTGTTCAAGATCGGGTTACTGATGTCCTGTGTGAGCATAGCCTTAGACAAAAAATACATTTTTATGGACTTTGACATATTTCCACTTTCCTCCACTTCAAGACTCAGGTAATACCCCAAAACCTCTGCTTACTTAAATTCTCATCATTGAGACCAACTGGAGAAGTGATGCTAGTAATGAGAATTTCATTGCTTTTCAGAAAACATGACTATAAACTATGTTTCTCATATATTTCACCAACTTTAGATGTAGTTAGTTTTGTGTGATGCCCAGGAGTGGAGACAAAGAATGAAGACAAGAATGAGATGGGAAAGGGCTCAAGGTGTGAATAAAAACAAATTTTTAAACATCATATTCCCCTACCTTTAAACAATTTATAAACTATTTGCAGAGTTGAGGTAACTTTACAAGAAATACCTAAAAAATAAAAAGCTGTAATCAAGAAGGGACAATAAGAGACAATAAGGTAAGTCTGAAATGAGAGAATATGTTATGGAAGAAACTATAGATCAATGCCAAAATATGTGGAAAAGACACATATTTTGTGTCATGCAAGGAAGGAGTTATTGCTTTGAGTGGCATTACTTAGTGATAAGATGGGGAGTGAAGAAGGAAGGCTAGTGTATGGCGGGGACCAAGACGCATGTGTGGGTCCCCTTAGTTGAGCATGTGTGCATACACAATATTTCTATGAGTGATTTTTTCTTTCCACTTTACAAGTGAAGAAAATTAAAGGTTTGTCAGGTTACGCAATTTGTTCAAAAGTACACAATTTCATAATTGGTAGAGCTAAGATTTAAACTTGGGTGTGTTTAACCCCAAAGTCTGTGCTTTTCTCCACTCGGGAGCATGGCATGAGCAGTTTTTGAAAATGAGATCTATTGCCAATGTGATTTTTCAAATAATCAGGATTGAGATGATTCCAATTAGATCTCCATGTCATGAAGAGAGAAGAACTGCAGAGCGAAAAAGTGAGAGAGACGGGAAGAAATCGAGACAGACACAGAGAGAAGTAAAACAAACACAGAGGAAGAGAATGAGACTATTGTAAGTCAGGTGAAATGGTTTCCATTCTTTTGAAAATGTTAATATATCTTCACAAAAATCATCTCATAGATTATATGTTAATTCTGTTTAAAAATGTGTTAAAAATCTCAACCAGAATAGGTCTTCATCATTTCTCACATTGAGTATGTTTAGCTGCTGCATCTCTCAGATGAGTCAAATATCCTTTACTTCTTTCAGTGGTTCCCACTCACACAGGGAGATTTGAAATATCTCAATGCCCAGATAACAAACACTCCTTGCAAATAAAATCAGAAGGTCTGAGTAGGAGTCAGGCATAATAGTTTTTAAAGATATCAAGGTGATTTTAATGTGCAATAATGTTCAGAAACTAATGCCTTAATTGAAAATAAACTTAATTTTCTTTTATCTTAATTTTATCTTAATTTTCTGTTAGCCTAAAAAAGGTGGATGTAAGATAAAGACACTAGCGAATAGGCTTTAAAGTGTCTGTGTGTAGACCTGAATTCACAAAAATAGCTCTGCCACTTCTTTGAGTACATTATTTAACATTTCTAAATATTTGTTTCCTCACCCATAAATAAATAACTACTTCCCAATGTTCTCTGGCATTAAATGAGATGATAGATGGATAGGATCTGGCACAATACTGCTATATGTTGCCCAGGTAACATCGGTTCCCTTTTTATGCCTCCACTACACCCATTTTAATGAAGAAATTGAGTCTGCCAACAAAGTGAGTCTGTCCCATGTTCCAAAGCTAGTTGGAAGCACAGCAAAACCTAGAAGGTTGGCGGCATTTCTCTTTCAAGCATTGTTTTCATTATAAAATTTTAAAGATAGTTTTTGGAGAAACAATAACAACAGTGAAAATTAATTGAGAGGAATAAATAAACCAGTCTATAGTTTTCCACTCTCCTACCTGGAAATCACCAGTGTTGCTCTGAATCAAGCTTATGATCTGCTTAACGTGTCCCTGCCTCATCGTGTTATGCATTCTTGTCTCCAATTTTGCGTCTTTCACACTCAGCCTGATTTCTGTCTTGAAACCTCTACCCACAGATTATATCTTCCTCACCTTCATCTCAGGGTATTCCTTCGGCCTTAGTTTTCTCTTGTCAGAATATAACTTAGCCTTCAAAGACCAAATGAAAATCTGTCTGGTCCACAAAATATTTCTTATTTCATTTCCTTATGAACCTTGACAGTATAATAATAATAATAATAATAATAACAACAACAACAACAAACCTGGTCTTAAAGTTAAAAATTCTATTTCAATCAAAATGTTCACTAGTTTTCTCTCCTCCCTGTCCCATACCTCCACCCCCCATCCCAGAGGAGGAAACTAGTGAACATCTGGATTAAAACAGAGAAAATTTAACAGGGGCTGTTTTGAGGATTTCTCAAATAAAAGAGAAAATACTTTGCAGAGCACCAATATGTCAAAAAGATTGGGACAGACTGTTACGATTAAGGAGAACAAAACATCACAAATTAGATTTTGTTTACAAGTACATATATGCTTTATTTCTGTATGTGAAATGTAAAATAACAACCGTTTAGATAATTCAAGCCTAGTAAGTCCCCAACGTTATATCAATTTCCTAGCAATTTTGGAGAAAACGGTTATTTCTTCTTTAATTATTCAGTTGATTGTCAATTCTATAATTCATTTAGCCTCGTGTAGACTCAGTCTCAAAGTTTTAATCCAGAGCCTGTCACTCACTTCCTCAATGACCTTGGGCAAGTCACTTAATTTCTCCACATCTCAATTTCTTTGTCTGTAAAATTGGGATAATAATCTTGACCTCACAGAGAGGTTGCATGAATTAACTGATTAATGATTATAAAGCAATTTGAAAATACAGAACACCATATAAATGCTAAGTATTGTTATTAAGCAAATCAATTCAGAAAATCAAGATAATGACATTTCTTTTCAGTCTATTTCTTAAAGTGCTTAACGCCTTTGCATCTAAGCTCCCTGTTGTAAAAAAGCAGTTTAAATATTTATAACTTGAATTTTTCTAGTTTAACCACTTCCTACTGCATACCAGAGGAGAAGAGGAGCAAAAACTCTTGAGCTGGAACTTTGAATGACTCACTCACTTTGACCTTTTGCTTATATCCACTTTAATTCAGAAAAAAAATGTGTATCAATCAAGTAGCAATATCTATCTACTTATATCTATCTACCTATCTATCTATCTATCTATCTATCTATCTATCTATCTATCTATCTATCTACCTACCTACCTATCTACCTATCTATCCATCCATCCATCTATCATCTATCTAGTCTAATCTATCAATTTACTAGAATCCTGGAATTTCAGAGCTGAGGGGACATTAAAGACCTTACATTCCAATCCTCTTGTATTATTGATGTGGAGAATATATTCAAAGAGATATGAAGTGATTTGTTCAAGTTTTCTTGGGCAGTTTGTTCCAGAGCTGATTTCTATTCTCCGTCCCTGGCTGCCTAACTTTCAGGTGCAGAGCAGATAATAAAACAGGGGAGAAACAAGAGCCCTGCCTTCAGGAATCTTACTTGGAGAGACATGAAACTGACAGCCTGAAAAATAATGATTAATTAATTTTCACTTTAAAAACAGCATGAACTAATTTAACCAATTCTGAATCTATCAATTATGGAGTTTGTTCATGTAACTTTGGAGGTTCAAAACTATTAGGATTGACTATTGTGCAGCTGCCAAATTGCATCTTTGCGTTCACTTAATTCTGTCACTTTTCCTTAAAATTAGGTGAACTTGGGTATTAGATTTCAGATTATATATAGAAATATACATAAGTAAAGACATAAAATTTGGATTAGATTTTTAATTAGAATATTCCAGATCTATATCCAGCTTAGTCTCCTGACTAAGTAGCCTTAGACAGATATCTGCTCACTAGGGCATGTTTCCCTAATCTATTAAAAAACGGTCAGTGTAAAAACCTACTAAAGTCTCTCAGTACTAAAATTCTGAATGCTATGTTGTCTGAAACCAGAGTTGAGAATTCCTCAGGTAGATATTGGATTCTGAATAGGTCATAGACAATAAATCTGATTGTAAAACCAGTCACACTTTAAACCAAATGCTCATTTGAGGTTTCCTATCTTCAACAAAATACATTTGCAGGATGTTAATGCTGGAAGGAATATTAGAGATCATTTACTCTGATTCCCTCATTTTATGTTGAGAAAACTGAAGTCTTGAAATATTAAGTAAATAGTCCAAGGTCACAAAGTAAGTCAGTGAGAAAGCCAGGTAAAAAAACTCAGGTTTTTTTTTTTAATTCTAGTTGAATGTACTTTCTTCTAAATCATTAATTAAGATGACATTAGGGTAAATGACAATTTTTCTTTGAGGTTAGGATGTTCATAAACCAACAGAATAGTTAAATCTTTAAATATTGTTTCTCCTACTTGTCCTCTTTTCACTCTTCACATGGGTTTGTTCTGAAAATATTGCTTTTAAAAGAGGGTAATTCCTTTTAAAATAAAAAGACTCAAAACGTCATAGTGTTTAAAATACCATCAGCAATACCCACCTTTCTCTTTGATTACCTGTTGATAATATGTTTCATGCATTTTTTGATGGATGAGTTGGGAAAACCAGCTGTCCGCTTCCCTCGAAGGCGTGGATTGAGCAGTAGGGATCTCACTGCCTTCTCTTGCTCAACGTTGGCTTTTCATGGCAATCTTACACATCTGAACCTCTTTGGGAAGAGGTCTAGTGTCACAGAGTCACACTGCCATGCTGAAATAAATGCTGCCAATTTGATATTTTCTATTGAGCAGTTAAAGTACCTCTTGCCATCAAAGGAAGTTCTTTGATTGGCACTCGAGGGCTTTTGAACTAGTTTTCATGACAAGTGAGTAGGTTTGTGAATGTTTGAAGACTTGCAGAATCTAACACATAAAGCTTCACACCCATTGTCCTGAAATATGGAGTAGGGAAACCTCAATAAGAACCCCCTCTTCACAAAACCTGAGAAACAGGAATGTGGAAATGCTTTATAGATCTAGATTCATGGATCTCCTCGGGTACCAGGCGATATTTATAGGGTTTGCTAAATATAATGTTTGGTGTTCAGGTGTGGATATTGTCAGCCTGGTCAATAACAGTTTTCCCACAAGATGATAAAAAATAACAAGCTACCACAAATGGCTGGTCATTGAGAATCGTAGTTATTTTCCAAAAATTGGATCAAGTAGAACAGGTATCTGACCATCAATTCCTCAAATCAGAAACCTATAGCCTCAAATGCTGTTTTCATCACCCCTGAGGTCTCTCTTAAGATATATCATCCCCACTCACAATCTCCATTTCCCTCCCATGGGAACCTCAAACTTGCAATATCTCGAATGTAACTCACTATCTTCTCTTTCAAGTTGTTATAGTCAATTAATTAATTTATTAAATGACTCCTCGTAACCATTAATACCCACATATAAATCCACATAAAACGTGACAAAGTACATTCTAAGGAATAGCTTGATAAACCCCATATTTTTGAATGTCTGAAATTTCATCATGTGAACAACATTTCTGTTAAAAATTAAACATCTCTAGAAAGGGAGCAAATCAAGTTATCGGCCATTTCCAACTTAGAATAAATAAGTTCGTTTGAAATATTCTAGCACAATTTTAAAATAGATAGAGCCAAGGGGGAAATAATAGACAGAAGACAACCTAGGAGATGAGAGAGAGAGAGAGAGAGAGAGCGCGCGCGAGAGAGAGAGTTTACTTATGTTTTGGGACACAGTGAGAAATCAAGAGACAATTCCAACAGTGAAATTTATGTGCAATCCTTTCTCCCCCAGAGACCTTGCACCTCCTGTCTTTGAAGAGCAATCTACCAGATTAGCAGTTCTCAATTCTTTCTATGTCAAAAGTACAGATACTTGACCCCAACCCCCCAAGTTCTGATTCTGTTGAATTGGAACAGTGCCGTACCATGGACATTTTTAAAAGAATCTCTAGGAAACTATTGTACATTGAGAGTTGAGAACCTGTGCCCCAGACTTCCACAGCCCTGCTTCCATTATCAGCTTCTGGTTTCCTCTGACCTTTATGTCTAACCACCTTTTCATGAACTGATGTCAAAAGCATTCCTCTAGAGTTACTTGCCTCTCAACATAGGGATAGGAAGTATCGGTCTCCATTATGTGTATCTCCTCTAAGTTTCACAGTTCACAGCATGTGATTAAACATGAATGCTTTCCACCAGCTTCCCAGCACCTCCATTTGAAAAGATGCACTTGAACAGTGAGCACCCAGGCTTGCAGTGTTCCCTTGCACATTCACACCTGAGATCAGTAAAACTAATTTAGTGGTCCACAGCTCTTTGGGGGTTATGGTCTTTTTGAGACTCTGAGTTCCATCCCACATTCAAATATTCACACATACGTTTATCTTTCAGTGGACTCATACCTCCAAAATTTTATCTGTAGACCTTGATGGGTCCAAGAACCTTGTGTTCAGAATATCTAAAACAATTCCTTTTAGGGACTGATGTTTCTAAGCAGATGAAACAGAATTGTACACCTGAAATCTATGTAACTTTACTAACAATTGTCACCCCAATAAACCTAACAAAATAAAAAATTAAAAAAAAAGAAAGAATAGTGATTAAAACCATGGGCTTTAAATTTGAGCATGGGCTTTAAAATCTAGTTTCCATTACTCATCACTGACACGGCATTGGGAAAATTATGTTATCTTTGTGAGTCTCAATTTTTTCTTCTTTTAACTCAACTCTGCAGGTTTTAGTGAGGTTTATGTGAAATCATGTACATAAGCATTTAGCACAGAACCTGGTCACAACAAATACTGGTCAAAAAGAACTTATAATGATGGTAACTGGTATTAAAAATAATCCTTAAGAAGTGCTAATAAATCCTAGGTAGATATAACTGTGATAGAATGCAGAATTGCTGTTAATATATTAGGGCAACCAACGTGTTTGTCCCTTCATATTGCATATGTTTCTGCTTGCATCTATTTATAAAAGGGACATAAATATTAGGAAGCTAGTCTGGAAAAAAGAAATACATGAAAACTAACTCTAGAAAGTTAAGCAAAGAAACAGAGTAGTTAACTGAACAGTAAGAGTACAAAAAAGGTCGTTGAAGACCAAGAACAGAGGGTTGGATTCTGATAGATTACCACCTTCTTCTCCCTCTACTGCTCCTGGTTGGCTGACCATGGCTTCGAACCAGTCCTTTGTGAGACTGCTTGCTAGCTCTCTGGAGATGATTAGACAGTCAATAACTGTCTGTTGGGCAGTGCTATGAAGTATTAGGTAAGACCCCTCCTCTCCTTCCTGTTAGCATCATGAAAGAAAGACCAGAACGGCTGCGTTTGGGGATTTGGAATGTTTATTACCAACTAAGATTGTCTAGTGACCCATGACTGAACTTTGCACAATAGAGTAGAAAAGATCCATCCCTGGTCACCATGTCTTCCTGATAAAAAGAATGTTGCTTCCTGCAGCTTAAGTACCAAAATAGTAGTGTGGAATCCTGGATGCTCACAGATCTACAGCAGGGAGCACACAACAGCTTGCATTTCTCACCTCTACCCTGTTTTTTCATAGACAAGTCATAACATTGGCTCCAGCATGGAACACTCACAACTCTAAGCTTGGTTTTGGCAGGCGAATGAGAATGAAGAAAAAAAAAGGCATCCACCCTTCCCTTATGGAATGTAAACACCTCACTGCTGGGCCGAAATTTACATTAAAGTTTCATATTTGTAAGGAAATGTATATAAGTTACTCAGCAGAGAGATATATATTTATACACTAAATTTTTGAATGATGATTTTTAAACCTACTGGTCAAATGGTCTCTGATTTCTTGCTATACACTTCCTCTCAGTCTCATGTAATAGAAACCAGGCTTTGCCCTTAAATTCTTGGATTATTAATTTGAATGTGTCCTTCTGAGCTGCCTGCATACTGCCACGATAACGTCTGAGAGCAAGATTGAGCAGTCACATTACGAGGGGGAGGGTCTCATGGCCAGAAAGGTATTGAGGAGGAATGTGGAGGAAAGCAGGGTCCAGGTTTTAATGGACACACTTGCCCAGGATATACTACTTGACCTTCTTTCTGCTCCCTACCGTCCAGCTTATGCAGCTTGGTAAAAAGCAGACTGTAGATGACCAGGTACTACTGCTCCGCTGAGATTTCCATGGCAAATAAATTATGAAATTAAAAGAGATAAACTGTTGCACTTGGATTGCTCAACTCATTTATAAGGAAACTGATTCATAGACTGTAACATTTTCATACAGCTATTTACATTCAATTATTCAGTCAATCTCATGGAGACAGGGTGACAAGATTGAAGGAAGCACGTTTTCTGTTACCTTTCTGAATTTTTTGTTAATGTAACAAGAGCAGCTACCTAGATATCAAGATGCAATCACCTTGGAGGTAATATAAAAGATTTAAAAAACCATATATTCATCATAGCTAGCGAAGTAGAACATTAGTAACTCTCTGAACAAGCAGCGAGTCTAAATTAAATCAAAAGACAATCACAAGAGTAAGAGTGTGGGAACAATAGATCATTGCTCAGGGAAGTGAGTGAGCTCTCAAAGCCTGACAAGACAACTGGTCCTAAAAAACCCACTCTAGGTCTCTCTTGACCCTTGGCTGGCTCAGAAGCATGAGTACCCTAAAGAAGCTCGGACTCTTTCAATTGGGTGGTCCAGCCAAAAACCAGTTATGACTTCAAGGAGCCAGGAATGCCCTGTGTCTCCAAACATCTTCCCATGGTCTGTGGCTGAACCTGAAAAATCCAAGCTTAGATGGTGAATCCTGTTAAAAGGCAAAACTCCATTCTAAGTGATTATCTCTTCAGTGGAAACCTGAAAGATGACTTTAGATGAGGGACACAGAGACGTCCCCATCTTTACCTACTCATTGTTTTGTGGGTCTAGTTGACTCCATTAGAATGGCAACACAAACACCCTAAAATTTTCCCCACAGATTGCTATGATTGAAGGATATGAGAAATCAATTCAAATACCTCCAATCTGATTGTTGTGCCTTTTTCCTTTTGTAGTTCCAAGGTCTAAATAACTGCATAAAACAAATCAAGGGAAAATAGGGCCCAGCTGCCTGTGGCCTTTGTTGATAAATAGGCCTCTAAGTCAGTCACTCAGCTGTTTTATTACTTGTCTTTAAGGCTGATGAGTCCCAAGCAGACCTGCATCACTGAATTCTCAATAAAGGGTTAGTGCTTGTCCTGCAGAATAATAAGAACCACTAATGACACCAATTAAGAGCTGTAAATGTCATTTATACTTGTTTGTTATTTTTCAAATCAATAAGGCTGGAAAGACACAGCAGCCTGAGATAATTTAGATTGGAACAGTGTGTGAGGACATTTTAATGGATATATTGCAATCGAGATTCTTGTTCTCCTTTTGGAGACATTATGTTCCTCCTTGGGTCAATTCTGATATTTATTTAAAGTAGAATATACCCCCTAAATAATTAAACATAAGGGAAACTATTTAGGACAATAAAATGAGAGACAAGTAAGTATAAGTACCTGTCTTAATTCTGTTCATTAAATTTCTTGTTTGAAAATGCCCCCATTTTATCTTAGAAAATATCTTTCAATGGCATAATGAATACTTTAATAATAAAAAGAATAAGTAATTCCGACAGAAAAAAAATCAATTAGTAATGCAAACTAGAGCACTTTGCTCTGATGCTGTAGGAATGACAGGGGCACACATTTTTATAAGGTTCTTACTTTTTTGCCAAATGTCAATAGTAGACTTGTAATTAGTACATTCAAACGGATGCGCAAGTTGTACATAAGGTGTTTGCTTGTTTTGCTGGAATATAAGGCAGCTGGTCAGAACTGTAGAGATATGTATTTCTTTAATTCCAAAAGTAACACAGAAGTCACTGGGGCCCTGTTCGAGCAATAGAAAACTATTAAACATTTCACTGATGAGGCAGCAACCAGGGACAGACAACACATTCCCCATAAAACAGCTGAGTTGTACCAATTATCATAGCCAAAGGGACATCTCACCAGAAAGTTTGAGAATAGCTACCCAAGCTAACTTCTGAGTATTTTTGTGAATGTGTTCTTAAACTTTTCTACTATAAGTTGGGATGTTGACAAAGATTATAAGTAGTATGTGATATTTAAAACTGCCTATGGTAATTGCCTACCTCTAGACCCGTTCCTCGCTCGGCAGGTTTTCTGCTGTGTTCGAAAAGTCGGATTTAAGTGGTTAACCTTTTGAAGGTTTGTTTTGTATTATTTTGAATAGAACAGTAAAATCACCAAGCAAGTAAAAAAAAAACTTAAAACTACAATTTGGGAAATTATTGTGTAAACAATCGATAATTATTTTGTGTAAATGTCTACCTGATGATAAAATAATTAATTAAAAGCTTAAAATTTTAGAGACTCAATTTATTGTGGCTACATAGTACTCATGATCCAGTTTGATTATTTACACTGAGGATAAGCATGAATATCTGAAACTGTAAATGAAAATGATTTTAAAAATTAAGTTAACCCATTTTTAGAATCAAACATATAGTGATGGAGTAGGGAAAATTAAAGCAAATATATTCTAGCCATATACCCTCTCTGGTTGATTCATTGGTACACATATTGTTGCCTTTTTGTGAGCTTCAACAGTGCATGTTATAAATAAGAGAAATAAAGAGAAAAAAAGGCAGAACCAGATTTAAGCATCTGTCTTGGTATGCTGCTGCCCAAATTGTGTAATAGAGATTTGATACAAAGTTTGATCTCCAGCATTTTCAAGCTTGTCTTTGTTTTGAATAATGTAACTCTTAAGACCATAAATTGTCTCTAACTTACCTCCCCACTCCCAGACCTACTATCCCATTATAGTTTCCCAATTTTCTCATTTAGCCAAATGTATTGATTCATTGTCCTTTAGATATTGCTCACACTCTCATGTCACTGCCTCCATCTAGAATGTATTCTTACCTGTTTACCTTATGTCCAGCTATGAAAAGTCTGCTGTCCTCCGCAGACCAGTGTATAGTTTAGCCCTTTCATAAGGCATTAACTGATCTACCCAGTTGGAAACGGTGTCTCATTCATTCATGTGGTCATTCTTTTATTCAACACAAATTTATTGAAGGTCTCCTATGTGCCAAAATTGTGGTAGGCTCTATTCTCCCTCATAAAATACTAGTTTTTCCTTTGGACCATTCACATAACACGTGTTATATTTTGACTGATGTTGCAACAATTTGTGTATGGGTTTTATCTCAGAATAGTATGGTAAGTTCCTTGAGGGCTGAGCCCTTGTTTTAGTCGTATTTGAATTTGCTGGTGATGGCACTTTTTACAGAATAAATAAATGAGCATCAACCGATATAAATGGGGCGGGGAGAACTAATCAAAATAGGTAGCCTTGTGTCAATGTAGATAAAACACTCAGTTGATTGCCTTAATTTCTTCTTTTCCACTGGTTTTCTGGATATTGTAGAAAAGTGGTGTTAGATGTATTTTCTTACTTCATGAACTATGTTTGTTTATGCCAAAGGTGAATCAGGATATTCAATAAGTAGGCTGAATTAGGGAGACCCAGTATTGAGATGTGTTTTTTTTGTTGTTGTTGTTGTTGTTTTGTTTTGTTTTGTTTACACAAATATGTACTCTCCAAGTCACCTCTGTCAATTGCTGCCTGTCACAGAGCTGGGTGCAAAGGTATATAAGATCCCTCTATCTTATATGGTCTATAAGAAGAAAAGGAAATGTAAAAATCTTTGGTAAGCCCAGTCACTATCTGGTGAGCTACATGTCAACCTAAAACCAACCCTCAGTATGCAAGATGTGTGATGGTGTCCGACACTAACTACAATACTCAAGGTGATACAGAAGTATGTGTATAGATGGCTCCCTGTGCTTGGTACCACACAGTTTCCTCTTGATGCCTCCTTTTCTTCCTCATTAATTCCCACTTTTTCCCCCTGTCTGAGGCTCTCTGAACTCACTCTTTCTCTCCCCAAAAAAAGATCCATCAGAAAACATCAGATGAACTCCCTTACTCTTGGAAGAGAGTTCATTTTAAACATGGGGAGAAATTATCCTAAGGGATTCACCACTCTCTATAGAATGTCAGACACCAGGAAGGTGGGGGAGACTGGATATTTTTAGGGGTAAACAGCCCTAAATTTAAAATTAAACTAATTAGGAAACTAACATTTTAATCTCTGTGGAAAGGTCAATGTGGCTCAATATTCATCTGTTTGACGATTGCATTTACTTAGTTTTCTCAAATTCAGGTACTTGCCTCTGTTACTGACAAAGAATCCAATAAGACATTATGACCTCAATGGTGAAATGGATATCTAGTGTTCATATATATATATATATATATATATATATATATATTTTTTTTTTTTTTTTTTTTTTTTTTCCCCAAGGAAATGTCCAACTACTTCCCCATATACGGGAGTCAGAGGATCACTAGTAAACAATATTTTTAGAGAGAGCTTATGTGTTCCCTCTCAGCTACCAAATGTAGGTCAAAAAGCCTCTCTGTCTTTCATTTCCTTAAGGGAGGGCCCCTCCAGGTTCAGGCAGTTCTTAAAACTGTATCAATCCAGATTGAGGATGACTAGAGAGAGAGGGATGAGATGGTTGCAGGCTGCAGAGTACAGGATCTACCTCTAGGGGGCAGCTGCTTGTTTCCACACAGAATGCAGGCTCAGTGTTGCTGGATCTTCACAAAAGCCAGAAAATGGACATTTTATGTGAAATCTTCCAGTTTCCAAATGTCGGCTTACAACTATTAATATGATGTTAAAGATAAACCACATGTACCTGCGGGCCATTTCCAGGCCATAGGCCACCAGTTTGCCACCTCTGGTTTTTCAAAAGCAAATTTGGGGTGTAGTAGAGGCCTTCTTGAAAGCAATCCTCCCCTCACCCCTACCTCCCAAATCCCCCCTTGCTGATTTGACCCCCACATGGTCAAGTTCCTTGACTATCAACAGAGAGAAAATATGTTTTTTGAAGAAGTGTTTTTTTAAGTGATGCGTGAGAAAATCTGCAATAAATGCCTCTGAACTTTCGACTTTGCTTTCCTGGATAAAAATGTAGTCTCTATAACAAAAGAAGTAGTAACATTTACCTGATGCTTATGCTTGTTTTATGGTAAACACTATCTATGTCAATTCTGTATTTAAGTGTTAAAAAGTAATGAGGATTTTTCAATTGCCATTTACAACTGCAACTAAGAATTTCCTTCTGCATAAGGCTTGCC
Organism: Rhinolophus sinicus; assembly: GCF_057876585.1. Lineage (NCBI taxonomy): Eukaryota > Metazoa > Chordata > Mammalia > Chiroptera > Rhinolophidae > Rhinolophus > Rhinolophus sinicus. Next base: position 90,943,154 of record NC_142504.1, read on the forward strand.
TGTCCTAACTAAATACTGAGTGATTTTTTTCTCCTTATTCTAATGCCCTTAATTAGATTTATAGACTCTTTAGAGTGTTTTATGTTGATGAGGGACTTAGAATACAACACACACTAATAAAATATCCCCACTACCCAACTTGCGCTTTTGCATGTTTTATTTTAGTGAATAATGAATCTTAAATAATGTTCCGAATATGTTGTTGAGGATGTTCTAAAGAAATATGGACTGATGATCTGTCAGGAAACATTAATAGACATAAAACCACATGGAACTGGTGACCGGGAGAAAGTGATTCATTGGGTCATAAACCATTAAAGAATTTGGGTCATGAATGCCTGCTACAAATAAGAATGGATTTAGAAAACAACAGTTATACATTCACATTTTTAAATTTCCTTCCTCTGACTTTTAGCTTGCCTAAATGTTTTAAAATTGAAGGTAATCATTGTATAACATTCTCAATCCTGAGGTAAAGAAATTTACTCTGTGTAGTTTCCTTTTCACATGACACAGCCATTTTCATGGTTATAGCTAATTAGCTTCCTTTCGACATTAGATACAGAGGATGTTTAAGCAACGTAAACTAGCTGTCATCCAGCGGCATCATAATCAAAATGGCATAAAATTTGCCATAAAACCTGCAGCTAATAACATTTATAAGGCACCTTATTACATAAGGATATTGAACAGGCTCAGACACTGTATATCACAACGTTTCCCCTGGGACCTGGTTCATTTTCCTAATGACTGTGTATGGGTTTACTTTAGGAGCTTTTATGCACATGCCTGAGCACAGAGCTTACCCAGCCAGACTGATAAGAACTGAGGAAGAGTGACATCCAAATGCAGCAACAAAGTACTAGATCTGTCTGAAAATGAATCAGCCATATGATCATCTTTTTCATTCACCAGCTAAGCCTTCTCACCATTTCATGTCCATACTGGTTTAAATATCCTTTCATACTTTAGTTGAAGATGCTTATACCTGCTCTCCACTTGAGAGATTTTAATATTTTTCCCTCAGTGCCCTACTCCTATAGACTTTATGATTCCATTCATCCCCCAAGGCTATCTTCAAGCCATGTTTCTTCCATGGGGCTTTCCTTGATGCCTCTAACCCACCTTGATATTGAGCTTTGAGTTTCATTGCTTTCGTTATCTGCCCTGCACAACGTGTCCATTCCTGCCTATCTTTTTATTTTTTTGCCTGTTTTTTGGTCTTTTTTTTGTCTTTTTTAACAAAATAACAAGCATAGCAGCTCAGCTTTATCCCATCACAAAATCCTAGACAGTAAACCCTGGAAGTACATTAGGCCACATGTCCCATCATTACATTATATTTGACTAGTCCTATTGGGGACTTCCTTTCTTCTCGTTAGTTTGCTACCTGGGTCCCTGCCCAAGATTCAGTATATTCACATAATTCCTGACTTGCTAAATTGACTCCTTCCATTCCACAGTGCCAGACCTTATTTCAAGAGTCCCGTACATTGCTGTAAATAGACCTGTTGAACTACGATTCAAACAATTATTGGCTACTAAAAACAGATGCCTCTTAGAAGCCCTACTACCACCGGGTCATGTCTCATGCAGCAACTTGAATATCAAATATAATCTGCAGGGTCAAGATTTGACTATTCCTTCCTTGGCTTAGAGGTCCCTCTCTGGGGAGTAAAACCAAACTTATTATCTGAACCATCTCCCTTATCTCTGCTCAGGAGAGTTTTGAATGCACAATAACTTAGATCCTGTCCTATGGTAGTCAGTTTAGCTTATTTCCTATCATGCAATTTAAACAGTATGTTATACCCTGGCAAGTTTGCTGACAACGCCACATGCAAAGCTCGCCTTTTATTTCTAGCTAGATTATAACCTTCCAGTGAAGAAAGACCCTTTCATTATACTCTTTACCAAAGCTTTAAGGTGTTCTCTAGTCTTAGTCATGTGGTAGTGTTCATACATTCATTAATGTTTATCTTCTCAAAACAACTGTACACAGCATGATTTTAATGCAATAAAGACATCATTCTATCACCCAATGAAATCTGGCTGCCCACCAATGGATGGAGCACTATAGTACTGTTTATAAGACATGCCTAAAATCCATCCTAAACCTTCCTTTCTTTATTATCTCTCTCTCTCGGTCTCTTTGTCTCTCTGTCTCTGTCTCTCTCTCTCTCTCTCTCTCTCCTCTAAATTTGATTCTATACATCATTCAATCCTCAATTTATAATTTCTTCATTCAACAATCTTCTTGTTCTCTTCTGTGTCTCAATTTTTGATTGAAAGGACCTTTTTGGTGGGAAATTGTCTGTGCTTGATTCTGAAGCAACTTCCTGTGAACTGCCCAGAATACAGCCCGGTTAAGTGTGGCCTTCCATCTTGGAATCCTTCCCTTCTCCTAGTCCTGGATGACTGCCTCACAGAGGCCAGGTGCTTTTTCCCACTCCTCTAGTACTGCTCACACCATTACATTTGCCCCTCCCATGCAGTTCTCTATGCCTCCCTAGAAAGACACCTTATTTTCTCCATCTAATATATAAATATGGATAAAGATACATAGACATGATATAAAATGTAATATTAAGTGAATCTTAAACTCAAATGGTAATACAAAATACTATGATGAGAAGTTTTAAAAAATTGTAAAAATTGGAATCTGTGCAATTAATTGGTAATGCTATATAGATCACAAAATGCCAAAAATATTCAAACATTGGGAAAGCATCATCATATTGTCCCTCCTATTTGTTAAGGGAGTTTGTGCATCATGAGTTATAGATTATTATGGTGAAAGAAATGGCAAGAATTGAGAGGAGATTGTATTAAAATATTGCATGTCGATATAGATAAAATCTTTGTGAAAGTTTCAAAATTTGGAGTCCTTGGACATCAGTTGATTAATGATGTTTCTAACGTTGAGGAAGCCACAGAACAATTGAGATGGTTTGAACAAGGAAATTGATCTCTTCGTCTTAGAAAGCAAGGATAAATATTATACTTAGCAGTTATACAAACAAAAGTATAAGTGCTGTGAACTATCCTAGGGAAATTATTTGCCTTCATCAAGCATACCTTTTAATGTGGTTGAAAAGATCACAACACACAAATAAATAGAATATATAGTATATGCTATTTAGTATAGTATAATGTAGTATAGTCTATATAGAATATCCGATATAGTATAGTCAGGTATTTGATAAGATTAGTAGAAAGACAAAACAGGGTTAGGGATTGCCTGAAAATTAATTCAAGTAAAAGGTCAAGATGGATTTTACTTATGTTGTGATAGTGAACTCTCAGAGAAAGAAGTGAAAAGAACCATTAGGGTATCTGGAGAAAGCATCCTGCAGGCACAGGAGACAGGCACAGGACAATTTTTAGCCTTGCTAGACAATACCAAGTATTCCTGTGACGTTGGGAATCATAAATTGTAAAATGGTATCAGTCGGCATAATTATATGTTTTTCATTTGTTTTGTTTTCGGCTCTAGGGCTCAGAGTATGTGGGGTATGAATTTAACTAAGTTTAGCCTTTTTTCCAAGTGAGTATAATAAAGTGATGGTCAAGAGAGTTGAGAAGGCACACCAGGAAAGATAGTGAAGATGGAAAGTCAAATAATTAAGGAAGGAAACAAAGACATAGAGAAGAAGTGAGAGACACTGAAAAAGTGACAAAATCAACTAATCATAGGACCTTGTGAGCTCAAAGACTTATTCATCGATGTTTAGAGTGTAAGCTGGAAAGATGGATGATAATCATCAGAGAATAGGATTCTTAAAATGGAGTCTGTAGAGAGAGTGGTTGGTTATGTTGTAAGGTACAAGGTGGAACTATACTGATTGCAGAGTTAAAATGAAACTCAAGATCCTTGCAGAAGAGGGATTACAAAGAACCCAGAGGATAAGCTATTGGAAACATCATCCAGGTGGATACTAAAATTGCAATACAGGATGAAATGGAAGTGTTGGATAGAATGAGTATGAACCAGGGGCTAAAATATTCCAGGAATAAAACAGAATGGTCCCCAAAATTTGTAGATGACAACAATAAGAAAGAGATGATTCCTTAATCCGATGGCATGAGATTAGGAAGGAGAAAAGGTAAGTGAGGGAAGAGACAAAGAGAATGACATCCACGCTACTACTATATCATGGTCCTCTGTGATAAGTGGATGTGAGAGAGTCACTAATCACCCATGGAAAGAACTGTTGGAGAATCAGTATCTTTGAGCAAAATCAGGCTTCCTTTTGAGCAGTGAGTCTCATGCCTATGAGGCCCAGTGACCTGTTTTAATAACAAATATTTTGTATTGTTCCTTTAAATCTTGTTATAAAGTCATAGATAATTTAACCTACATACACCCTAACTTAAAGAAAAAAATAAAAAGTGTAAAGCAGAAAAGCAAAGTAGAGTCATTTTTAAAGAGAAAAGTCATTGAATTATCTCAATATAAAAACACTCATACACATTGACCCTAGAAGTCAAAAGGTAGAGGTCATATGTACTGTGTTAGTGACAGCTGCAAGTGAAGACTGATAGGGTTATATTTTCTGGACAGCTCAAATACCACCGGCAGTGTCACCCTCAGTGAATGATTTACTGAAACGGTGACATCTCTGGCAAAAGTTCTAAATAAAACAAAGTAATAGCCACCCTTGATTTTCACACTAGTTGCATTTCTAGACATTGTCATGCATATTATCACTGGGAAAATACTATTTTGAGTTTATAACCTAAAATTGGGTTATGTTCTAGCCTCAGGAATTACTAAACTGCTTTTTTACCCACATGGATATCTAGTGGCACATCGAAAAATAACATGGAATGCAAACCAGTTCTCTCCTGTTTAGTGTCATCCCCTGATACTTTGGGCCGCCCCTCAATTCCAGTCAGTGTGAAAATCAAAAGTACCCACACACATTTTTGAAATTCACCCATGCTGCCCCTGATGAGAACAAGAAGATTAATATTCATTTTAGTTTGTAGAATAAAAGAGGAGCTTAAAGAAAAGTCTGAGACATAAATGAAACTTTGAAATTGTGATCAAGTCGATTCTCAAAGTGATTAAAACATAGGACATTTTGGACAAAAGCTAAACATGAATATACATATATACTTTGAAGAGTGAAAATTGTCCATAATACTTCATGATTCAAATATTAGATGTGTCTCTCTTCCATCCACTGCCAGACTTAAAATGCACAAGATTAAAGAAGGGGAAAGCAAAAAAAAATGCTCAAAGGATACTGCAGATTGCTAGTTCCAAGAGTGCTAAGAATTCAGAAATTCTTTGGAGAATTCTATGAACCTGAGCTTCAGCTGGGTTTATCATCTAATGAATATGCCTTCTGTACGTTTCCTTACTATGTGTGGGCCAGGAGGGCATATACAATTGCACACCTGCCTGCTTACATTAAGGTTCACATGGAGAAAGTTGCCCTTTTGTGAGAGGAAAGCTTGACGTCAGTGTTTGCCTCAAACCTGCGAACCAGCAAGAAAGCAAGGGTTCTGGCCACAGGGAGGAGGATGGTGATGATAGTAGTGGAGAGAGAAATCAAACCTGAGAGATTGCCTTACTACAGTTCCAAATGCTATTTTTAACAACAACAGTAAAAAGTGGAAATACTATCATGTTATTCATAGGTGAAACAGGACAAAAGAACAAATCACTTCCCATTTTTATCAACATTTATCAGAAAATTTTCACCATCAAAGTCCTTTCAGGCTGTAAAATAAATACAACCGAGTTCTGTCTTTACCCCTATGCTCATGTGCTCCTATATATGCCCATGCATTTTGTGTGCATAGATAAGCAAAGTTTGGTTTTCGTTCATTAAGTATTTCAGAGCATTTTTTCAGATATTCAGCTCTCTTTTCTCTTAACTTTCTAAAGAAATGTAATGTAAAAGGGGAAAATTCTTTTTAAAAATTTTTATTCATTTACACTTCAATCATTCATGTTGTTTAATATTGGCTATTTGATATTCAAGAGCCCCTGGGCCTTTTCAAACATGCTTTGGAAAATCTTTTTTTTTTTTTTTCTCTCTCTCTTTTTACTCCCCTAATATAAGAAGAAGTAGCACAAGTAGCATTTTGCCAAAGGCAAGCCAGAGTGAATGCCAGGGGAACAGGGTCCTACTTCACTCTGAACTTGTGAAGTTTGAGTAATATCTAAATTGGAAGAAAAGAGGACTCTTGGTAGCTTGCTGTTTGTGCACCTCTGTTTTGTACAGTCACATCTACAGTCCGTATTGTGTTACAGAATGAGAATTTAAATCTCTTTCTAGAAAATCTCCCTACGCAAATAGATAATTAGCATATTTCCCTCCTCCTCCTCCTTCCTCTTCTTCTATTCCTTCTTCCCTTTTATCTTGTAAAAAAAAGTCATTGGATCTAATTAATCTATTCTCTTAAGATATTCTTTCTCATGTTGAGAGACAGGGATATAGAGCAGCTTAAAAGAATCATGGACATTTGATATTTCAACTGGTTCATAATTTTTTTTTCTATTAAATTTCATGCTGATAATGATGCAGCCTCTAGTTTATTTCAGATATGCAAGCCTCATTGACTCCTAAGGGAGGCAATACACATCCTTTAAAGTTATCAAAATGTATCTACTTTTCCAGGAAACTATCTGAGATTTATAGAGCTAGAGGCCTATATGTTTTGGTGACTCTCTTTCAGGGAATGATTAAAAAATATAAATACAAAATCAAGTATGGAAGCTAATATTTATTTAAAATGGTAAGTGAAACCACAATACATCATATATTTTTAAAACTGTTGAAATCCATAAAAATACCATATTTATAGTTATTATAATATATTTATTTGTTAACTGTCTAGTGCACTTACCTACTATTTTCCTGAAACTTTTTGACTGCTGGCCCTTTGATCACCTCTCCATATGACAACAATTTTGTTGCATCGTTTTCTTTTTTTTTTTTTTTTTAAGTAGAGTGACTAGGAAGACAATTCCGTGTTCCCTTTAGCAATGTTTGAGGGAATTGTGTTTTTATTCATTGATAGTTTCTTAAATTCATTTCAGCATCATCACTTATTGTCTGTAATGTCACATAAATTGTTAAGACTGCTGTCAAATTTGAGTAAACATTTCTCAAGTTCTTTTTCCGTATGTACGCTATAAGATACCAGGATATTTCAATGTGACAAACCGAAAATACTCTGTGAATTGATGGCACACATTGACCATTTTTTGGTAAATGTCCTTTTCACAGTGGCCTATTATGAATTTTATGTTATCGTTATTAGTGTTTGTACTTTGTGCTGTGTCATGAAGAAATTAGTAAGAACCCATATGGATGCAAAGGGAAAGGCCATGGTAGGCAGAGGAGAGTGTGGGCAAACACATGGCCTGGTATAGACACGAAGAATAGTTTGAATGTAGTGGAATGGAGAGCACCAAGGACAAGGAGACTAGAAGTGTGCTGGAGCCAGGTGGGGAGGCAGAAGAGAGAGAGCTGAATGCTGAATAGTGGTGCCGTCTATCAATCTTTAAGGTTAAAGGAAGTGACAGCCTATTAATAGATTGTTACGTATATGAAATACAGACATGATCATTTTCATGTGAGTTCCACAAATCCATTTCTTACATATGTACTAACTTGTGGAACCTAGCTAGGGGTAATTTAACCACGTACAGAAGTGACTCTGTATCACATAAATATAACCCATTAATTTCCAAAAAGCCTGTGGCTACCCTAAAGTCACCTGACATAGGGCTAAATTGGCAGGAGGAAAGTTAGTGTGGAAAGAGAAAGTAGTCTTAACCTACTGAGATAAAAATATCTTACTTGGCAAATTTTACAAATGGATATGACCATGAGAATTATTGTGTGCGTTGTTCCTATGTCTAGCCCATGCAAGTGAAGGGTTCTGATGTGTGAAGCTTCTCTGGCTTGATTTTAATTGCCTGTGCCCTTCTCCTTTCTGTGCTTTGGCTCTGGTTCTACACTCGGGAGCTCTGCTGAATGAGTCTTTCAAACATCTGAGGATAGCTGCATGTTTTTGTTCTTAAGTCTCATCTCTCAGCTTGAGCTCACATTCCAGGGTATTTAAAGTATCTCCTCCCCACTCTCCCCATCTGGGCCTCTAGTTTGCTGTTGCACCTCAAAATGTAACCTTACGAACCAAACATGATAATAAACTTTTGGTACTTATGGCTTGTGCATTTGTTATTTCCACTACTCTTAAGTGCTTAGATCAGAAGTTCTGTTAGAATCACATATTGGCAACCATGTGGGGGTAGGGCTACTCTCATCTACAGCTGATGGAAATGTAAATTGCTATAATCATCAAAGGGAAGTACATTGAGCAATAGCTATTTAAATAAAAAATCTGCATACTCTATGATCTACCATCAGCATTCAATAGGTTCTGCCCTAGAAAAACAGGCACATGTGCAAAGTGAGTCATGTAGAAGGATATTCTCCCAGCATTGTTTATTTCAGAGAAAATCTGGCAACAATACAAATGTTAATTTATCAGGGAAATGATTTTAAAATGTGGTATACTCATATTATGACTTACAGTAGAAAAAATCAATAGATAGATATATAGATTGATAGATTTTTGTTAAGACATGTTTTCAACTGAAAATCAAACAAGACCATTAGAATAATAAACAAAATATGTTTATTGTAAAACCACCAGTGACAGAATACACATAAACATATGAGCTCTGAAAATTAAGTTCGCAAACTCATCCTGGAGAAAGTGCTACCTACCTCATGCTGAATATCAAGCACTACAGTTACCTTAGAAGTACTCCCCTTGGGAAGCTAAGCACTGACGCCAGCGCCTAGTTCACCATTCAAAGTGATTTTGGAACTCTTTTTCCAGAATGGCCATCAGAGCTGTCATTGTGTTACCCTTGATGTCCTGAATGTCATCAATATGTCTTTCTTTCAATATTTCCTTTATCTTCAGGTAAAGAAAGAAGTCATTGGGGGACAGATCGGGTGAATAGGGAGGGTGTTCCAATACAGTTATTTGTTTACTGGCTAAAAACTCCTTCACAGACAGTGCCTTGTGAGCTGGTGCATAGTCTGATGCAAAAGCCATGAATTGCTGGCAAAAAGTTCAGGTCGTTTTTATCTAACTTTTTCACACAGGATTTTCAGCACTTCCAAATAGTAAATTTAGTTAACTATTTGTCAGTTGGTACAAATTCATAATGAATAATCCCTCTGATATAAAAAATGTTTAGCAACATCATTGCAACAAGTTCATGAACTTAATTGTCAGACCTCGTTGAAAGCTATAGCAGTAATTGATACTTCTATGGAAGGCAAAAATTGGGATGATTGGTGAAAAGGAACTTTTCCATTAGGTACATATAGCTGTTTAAATTTATTGTGTTAAATAAGAAGAACATAGTCACATATTACTTGAGTAACTAAAATTATCTAAAATAAAATTATGTTAGTTACAGAACAAATAATGATGCATTACTGTTCCCCTCCTTACACACACACACTCAAGGAGAATAGGAGAAATTCTGTATGACTGGTTAAACTAATATGAATTTATTAAGTTGGTGCAAAAGTAATCCTTGCAATTATTTTTAACCTTTTAAATCACAATTACTTCTGCACCAACCTAATACAAGTCTAAATTTGAAGTGCACATACACAAATAAAACACATAAACTATCCTTGAGTGTCCTAGAATTGCATAGCCATGTCACCAGATGTAACCAGTTGTCATTAGGATAAGGTTAACCCAGGAAGAATCACATAAAATCCTCTGGTGAGGTTTTAGATTTTAGGGAAGAAGATATAGTTAGGGTCTCTGACCAAGAATAGACTCCTGAATATGTATTTGCAAAGATTAGAGAGGACAAGCGTGAGGCAATGAGGGGCAGTTGGTGCAAATAATGGTGGGATGACCTGAGACGGGCTCTCCATCCTGTCTGCTGCATGTCTTCATCTAAACCCTGGGCTGACCCACCTCATGGAAACATTATGAGGATCATCTGGTAAGCATGTATGGAATCTCTTTTGAAAGTATAAAATGCTTTACAAATGCCGGGCACTGTTCTCGTCAACTTGGTGATTAGCCAATAAACACAAGATTGACATCTTTTTGCTAACCATAAAAAAATAAGAGAAAAGACTGAAAAGGAAGTTTGTTATCAGCTTGGTGAATGGTGACTGAGCTCCATAATGGCTGCAGCCGGTGACCATGTCCACAGTTGGCATTGACAAGTCAATAAAAAGAAAATAGTCGCCCTTCAGGTGTACATGCGAGATTTTTTTGTTTCTATAAGGTCAGTTGAATGGCTAATGCTAGGCAGCATAAACCTAAAAATAACTGATGTTGTCTTTGATTGTTACCATTAAACTATAATTCGAACACCCTTATTTAAATGATACTTGTTCTTCTCAACCACAAAAGTCTGAAGCCCGTCAGACAGGAAGAAATATTCATCAGCGGGCCCTTTAACTGGATATATATTGGACCAAGATGTTAAGAAGATTTACCCTTTTTCTCTCTCCAACAAAATAATAGATTCTCTTTTCTTTCATGTTGCTCTCAAGCCCAAAGATGATTTGTGCCAGGCAGTGAAGATCTGAATCTAATGCTTTAATGTTGTTTTAACATAGTTTTCATTTTTAATCTGTAGATAATCTTAATATAATAGACTGTGAATCAATATTTATAAATGAATTTTAATCTTTTATAGCAGATCCATTAACAAACTCCAAATTTATTGAGCCATAAAAGTTAGGCCAAAGCTATGGCATGTAGTATAGTCTTATAGTTCCCAATTGAATCACTAGGCACTGTAGATATGTTGCTTCACACTGCACAAGTGCTCTCAAAAAAAAAAAAAAAAAAAAAAAGTAGTATATTGTCTCCTCTTTTACTCTTCCTTGGGATAAACACAGAAACAGTAAAAAGGGGCTAAGGCACCGCAGGGGACGTAAAGCAGACAGGCTGCACAGCCTGCGAGGGCGCCTGTTACAGAGTTTCAGTGGTTGTTGCAGGGCAACCAGCTGTGCATCTGGAATGAGCTGGTATAAATGAGGCACTTTTAATACAGGACCGACGTTTTCCTCGGATGTTACTCCATTTGCTTTCAATTTTTATTAGGGCATTTTTAAAATTTATCCTCCCACCAACAGAAGTGCAAACAATGATTTTGCCCTTTTGACATTTTTTTTTATTAGTTGGCTTGAATAAAGCCAAGTATAGTCAAAACTGCCAGGCTAAGAGTTTCTGGGCCCCTAATCCAACCACAAAAGGTCAGGAGAATGTCTATAGTTCACCATTCATCCCCACGCCCCCCTTTAACAAGGTTTGTTGTTTATCACTGAAGATTCCGGGACTTGTTTCCCCCTACACTCCAGCAGCCACCTCATCACCAAAGCACAGACACACTCTCACACAGACACCTATGTGTGTACACACAGAGATGCACAAAAGTGAGAAGGTATTTTCAGAAGACAGGCTTGGTATGTTGGCCTGAATATGGACCTAGAATTCCATGTGGAAAAAAAAACAAAAAACAAAAAACAAAAAAACTGCTGACGCTTGAAGTCTGGCACTTGCAGTCTTATAAAATTGACCAAACCACTGGAGCAAATGGAATAACTCAGCAGGACCTTGACAAAGTACCATCACTTTATAGTATCTTTAAAATTCATTTTAAAGGTTAAGAGTTTGGGGGAATTATCCTAACCTTATTTGTTTGGAGATTGATGAAATCATTGTACTAAGGAAACCAGAGGAACTGCAGAAATGATTCAGTTAGTTTTCTTGGCTTTCCTAGAAATTCTGAGTCACATCACATCACTGTATATTATTACGCAAATATATACTATTCTGAAAAATAAAACAGTTTGCATTTCCTTAATGTTTCTCCATGGACATGCATACTCTAGTTCAAAACCAGAGAGCAGTTTGGGGAAGTAACAGCAAGACAAGGACATTTCAGTCTGGATGTACTTGAAATTTCCTGGCTTGGAAAATCATGATCAGAAGTTGATCAGACCCCCAAGAACCAGGTGATTGTTCTTACAGCTCCCAGGACTCTCATGGAGGTAAAGACTCTGCCTGAAACACCACTTTCTTGGTGTTTCACCCCCAATTTATTCTGTGCACTCCCAGACTTATGGGTACCTTTGGCCCAACTAACTCAAATGCTTTTGTGTAATGTATTTCACTTCCTCTTCTGATACGGTGCTTTCTGTCAATATACTGTTAAACATACTGGCCATCTTCAAATTTGGGAAGGAACTTTTTAATATCTAAGCTAACTGGCAGAACCCTGGGACTTTGGTGTGGATATAAAATCTAGTTGTGAACAAGTGGTGAGCACTACTTCTCAGAACTACCAACAACAACAACAACAAGGTCCAGAGGGTAGAAAAATAGAGAAAAAGAGATGGAGAAAGGAAAAGTGAAGTAGCAAAGGCCATTTGGTCATTTATGGCCAGATTGAAGTTGTTTTCTATAACAATTTTCTAAGGCCCTCAGATGCATATCTTCCTTTACTAGCCCTAAGAGTCTAACACTACTATATTATTCTAAAATTGCCTATTTTCTCTTGTATGGACCCAGTTCCAAGCATGAGCTAACCCAGGTATACTGAAGGCCAATTTGCTGCCTGGAATGTTCAGGAATTCCCTGTGCCCCAACCTAGATCAAAGCTTACTTACTTCTAAATCTCAACCTCTCTCAATGACCCACTCATTAGAAATTGATAGATTAGCTGCACTGGAGAGAAATCTATGTTATTCTGAGTGTTTGCTAAGTCCACAGGCCCCTTCAGAAGGACCTCGTAATTATTGTTGGAATGGTTCATGACCTGTGACCCTGCTATTCTACATACAGTTGCTGGATATGGGGGTGGAGGACCACTGGCCCACAGAAACTCCTATGGCTTGTCCAACAGCCCATGAAGTAACTACGCATGACAGCACAGCCCACAAGGACATCGTACGGTGGCTGGTTATGCATTCAATTCTTTGGTCAACTCTTTGTCCAAATGTGTGAGTATAAGACACAAAGAAAAGGACAATACAGTGGCATGGCACAAAGACAATGCATTGTGGAGAGAAAAGGTACTGTGCAGAAGCCATGTACAAGAAATTATGAGGAGAGAAAAGAAAAATGAATTAAGCACGAATGGCTAGCAAAGTGCTACTAGTTAACATAGAGACTCCAGTGGCCATAATGGACATCATCAGAATTGGGGCAGCTGGCAGGCTTTACTGAGACGCTACCCCAAGATTTCAATTGCAAGACATTCTGTCTGATTTCTAGATCTAACAAAAAGGAAATGCTAACAATCCCTTCCATCTGGAAGGGTGGTAAATGAGGTTCCAAGTCCCACATAATCTTGTAGAGTACCTGCTGGAATGCTTTGCGGTTCTGCAACTTCTCCTGCAGTAAATCTTTATTATCTGAGGTAACATTACACACTAATGAGGGCCAATGTATCCTGTTCTACACTTGCCATACATATGTGTGATTTAACCCTGTTATTCTCTAAAAATCTCCACATCAAATGATCTGTAGATTTTTTTCCCTGAATTCAAACCTAGTTTAATTATATAATTTATTTAGTAGAATTATATTCAAAGATCAAATATGAAACACAGGATAATTATATTTTGATAATGGGAATAAAGAAGGAGTCAGAAGAGATATAAGGACTGAAATGCTGGTCAAGGAAAGTATGAGGTTGGTGCAAAAGTAAGTGCAGTGTTGGCCATTATTTTTAACCTTTTAAACCACAATTACTTTTGCACCAACCTAATAGCATGTTTAGAATTGTATTTAATGAATACTGATATAGTTCTTGCTACTTGCTCATCACCAGTCTAAGCATAAATATTTGATATTACAAATATTAACTCTACAAATTTTAACTCACATTATTCTTATAACAACCCTATGAGATAGGTACTATTGCCCCTACTTATAGATAAGGAAACCGAGGCACAGAGAGTTGAAATAACTTGCGGAAGGCCTCACGGTGAGAGGAAGAGGTAGGATTGCAACTCAGGTATCTTATTCCATAATATAGCCTCTCATCCACTACATTATGCTGCCACTCAAATGTGAATTTGAAAACTTGAATTTTAACTGATGGTCAAATATTTATTAAGTATCTCTGCTACGCAATGTGAAGCCAAAAAATATTTATTTCCTAAATCTGAGAAATGTATAATCTAGCTCATGTGTCAAAAAATGTAGACACAGTAGGTTAAGAGTCAGTTTGACATTACTCTTGTTCTACTTTTTCATTTTTGCAGTGATTTAATGATATTTATTTAATGCTAACTACCATGTTTCCCCGAAAATAAGACCTAGCCAGACAATCAGTTCTAATGCGTCTTTTGCAGCAAAAATTAATGTAAGACCGGGTATTATATTATATTATGTTATGTTATATTATATTATATCATATGTGGTCTTATATTATACTATATAAGACCGGGTCTTACAGTACAGTAAAATAAGACTGGGTCTTATATTAAGTTTTGCTCCAAAAGATGCATTAGAGCTGATTGTCCTGCTAACTCTTATTTTAGGGGAAACACGGTAGCCAAGCCTGATTCTGAGTTCTTTAAATATGTTATCTTAGGCTATCACTGTAATTATGCAAAGTATCCCAATTTTATAGCTCAGGCAACCAGGCTTAAGGAGGTTAGAGATTGCAGTTCACAGTCACTTAGGCAATAAGGAAAAAACCTGGAATCCAAAAAAACATAATTAAAGGTTACGATCTGCTCCATGAAGAAAAAGTTTCAAGGCAGAAATTTGATTTGATCTTTTGTTGTTATTTTATGTATGCATTGAATTATGGGGTAATATTGTAATAATTCAAGGAGCTAAAAGGTGAGGTTGGATTGGGGTCAGGCTTTCTACATTCAAGCTGGAAAAGACATCATGACCAAAGGTTTGGAGACATTCTGGTCTGGTGGCAAAAGACTAGGACATAAATTTGGATAAACCCAGGTGAAGCCAGATTAAGGAAGTCCTGAAAAACAGCAGCAGAGTTTGGACTTAATGTGATAAGAAATAAGGCTGTGAAGGCTGTTGAGAGGCAGAGGACATGATAAAAGCAGTGCTTGGGGAAGATTAATCTGTCAACAGTTTGCAGGATGGATGCTATTTTAAAGATTGTATATTGTTATAGTACTTTATGTTTCCTTGGGGGTATTTTGTATATATTTTTCTCTCCTCCATACGATTATAAACTCTGGTAAGGCAGAGACCAGGCTTTCAGCTAACTCTTTCAATTTCCCACAGCATTTAGCCCAGTGACTAGTGTGTTGCTCTTGATGGTTAAGAATGTAGAAAAGCCACCTAATGATCAAGGGTATTCAAATATTTCAGGCTCTTCAGAACAGAGCAGTAATCTACCTCCCACCCTCGGGCTAAATTAAAAGGATACTTTTGGGGTTTTTTGCGGAGTCAGAAAGTTTGGCACCCTGTGTCCAGTGACAGAAGTAACTGAAAAGAAGGGGAAGGTGAAAAGGGAAAAGAAGAAGAGAAAGAAGAAGTAACATGAAATGGGCCAATAGAAATGCAGGCTTTGTAGGGCACAGAGGCTGGAATAATGTTGGGAAATGCCCTTGATTTCCATGGGAGTCATAGATTGAGTAATTTTGCTAATTTCAAAGACTGGTAACTGTAAGACAATAGAACCACATCCTACAGTCCTGTACTTAACATTACAGCCCAGGCGTTTCCTTTCATCACAAATCTGCTCACAGGGCAGGCAGCTCCTCTGTGTAGCACTGTGTAGAGGATTGTGATGCCACAGTGGGGTTCAAAATTTTAAAAAAAAAGAAGTTAATTAACAATATCTGCCCTGGTACAGGATAAGGCAAATGAAAGCACACAAGCCCTGTCTTTATCACTCTGACTTTCCTCAACCAAGAAGAAACTGGTGAAATAGTAAGTCTCTAATAGCTAGTTAGTCTGAAGGAAGAACTAAGACTGGAATCCATCCTTGTGGGGCACAGTCTAGCCCCTGCTCACTACTCCAATATTCCACATGCCATTTTGTTTAGGACGCCAGGGTTCTTCATTTTTCTCTATTCCACAAAAGCATAAAACCAAGTGATGACTTGGATCCAAGTATTTATAATGTCAGAGGCCTTACAGGGTGTATTTAAAGGTGGAAGCACACACTCTCTTTGTTTCCTGAGTCTGATGTTCAATCCTCTGTGATGTTAGATTTGCCAAAGGGAAAATAATTGAATACCTCTGGGACAAACAAGCTTCCCTAGAAGTTGCTGCATCCCACATTACGCCTGCAGTGTGAAAGTAATTTATCCTCCTAATTTTATAATGCAGCATGTCAAGCTTTTCCTTCATTCCTACCTTCTAGGCCTGATACCTTATGCATATACACTTTTCACTGAGTAAAAGGAACATGTTTGTTTCCATGGTTTCTTTATGATCATGGCTAGTCCCTACTTAGAAATCTCCACCTCCACAGTGGTACTCTTGATAATGCAAAGTTCAGCTAGCGGTATAGTTTACATCACCATATACAGTCAGTTAATGTCTACTTTATTAGGTATCTCCAGTGAGATGATGGGCCATCTGAGAGTATTAACACCTGGATTTACAGTCATCATGATGGAACACATTGACGTTCTTTACGAAGCTGAATTACTCAATAACATCTTAGAAACATAAATGATCAAGAAGCCTCATTTTCAAGCCTAAAAGTCAGGAGTCTGTCTTGCTAATTGACGCTGATGGAGTTATAATAGTGAAATACAACACAGAAAATATCTCTAGAAGGCTGCCCCGGGCATATAGCATCAATAAAGCACTGGTGATCCCATTTCCAGACCCAAGTTCTTATGAAGGGCTCCATCAAGGCAGGCGCATGTTTTGAGATGCAGCTCTTTGGGGAGGTGTTTTAAATGTCTAGTTATTTCATAGAATAGATAGAGAAGAACTAGTCCCATGTAATTAAATGTGAGTTCCAAGATATTTCCAAAAGTCTTCTAGGTTTCTCAGGATTGATTTATAGGATTCAGATACACAATGAGATTACTTCATTAATTAAGAAATATCAAAATGTAGAATAGAATAGAAAACAACAGAATAGAACACAATAGAATAAGCTAGAATAGAATGGGAATCAAATATTAGATCTCTGGAATGAAATAATTTGCATCTATACTTGCAAATTAAAGGAGAAAACGACAATTTTATATATATATATATATATATATATATATATATATATATATATATAATTAATTTTCAAGTAGATGATAGCCAGTTTGACCAATATGAATTATAACAATAATTATTCATTTTCCAAATATTAAATCATTATGATTATCAAAAAACTGAGCCTTAAAATATTGGTCAGGCAAGCATTGTTTTCACTTTACAGATTATAAAATTGAAATATGGAGGGTTTGAGTTAAATCAGAGCTAGAACCCATGTGTTCTGATTCCTATGTAGTGACTACATACCCTCGGTTCTTTCTTTTTAAGAGTTTCATTAAAATATAGCTAACATACAATATTGTATTAGTTTTAGGTGTACACAACAATTATTGAACATTTATATACCTAAAGAAGGAATCGCAGTAAGCCCAACAACCATCTGATACCATACCACACTATCATAGTATTATTGACTATATTCCCCATGCCTCATTTGTTACATCCCCATGACTTATTTGTTTTATAACAGGAAATTTGAACTGCTTATTGCGCTTTACCTTTCCTCCCCTTTTTAATTTTTCAGTTACAGTTGACATTCAATATTATTTGATATTAATTTCAGGTGTACAGCATATGTTAGACGTTTATATAATTTAAGAAGTGATCTATTCCCCTAACTATTCCCATAACTAGACACTATACATTGTTATTACCATATTATTGACTATTTTTCCTATGCTTCATATAAGTTTTCTATTCCTTGCTCTCTCTTTTCCTCCTGGTATCCCTATAATGCAAATGTTGGTACACTTGATGTTGTCCCAGAGGTCCCTTAAACTCTCCTCATTTTTTGGATTCTTTTTTTTTTTTTTTCTTTTTGCCCTTCTGTTTGGGTGTTTTCTACTACCTTATCTTCTAAATCGCTGATTCGATCCTCTGCTTCATCTAATCTACTGTTGATTCCCCCTAATGTGTTCTTCATTTTCATTATTGTATTCTTTATTTCTGATTTTTTTTTTTTATGTTTTCTATCTCCATTTTTATGTTTCCTATCTCTTTGTTGATGTTCTCCCTGAGATCATTAAGAATCCTTATAACTACTGTTTGGAACTCTGTGTCTGATAGATTGCTTGTCTCCATTTTGTTTAGTTCTCTTTCTGGAGCTTTTATTCTCATTCTGATCTTTAATTTGGACATGTTTCTCGTTCTTTCTTTTTTGGCTGCCTCCCTGTGTTTGTTTCTTTGTAGGACTGCTATGCCTCCCAGTCTTAGTAGCGTGGCCTTATGTAGTAGGTGTCCTGTGGGACCCAGTGGTGCAGTCTCCCTGGTCACCAGAACTAGCTATTCCAGATGTGTCCCTTGTGTGAGTTGTGTGTGCCCACCTATATTAGTTGAGACTTAATTGTTGTCTATACATCAATGGGAGGCATTGACCCTCAGGATGATTGGTTGTGAGGACTGTCTGTGAGTACAGTGGAGAATCTGTTGTGCAGGGGCTGACCCTACAGAGCAGGGTTGGCTTTACCGGGGCTCTGGTGCCTGCCCAGTCTGCCCTTTGGCTATGTCATCCTTGGAGGTGGCCAGATGAAGATCTGGCCCAGTCCAATCCTGGCCACTGGACTTCCAGTGCTGTGGCCTGCTAGGAGAGGACTCCGTGCAGGCCAAGTTCAGCCAGAGTATCTACCCTACTGGGGCCACCTGCCATGAGCCACAAAACAATCCAGAGATGGCTGTCGTCGGTGCTGTACTTGGAGGTGCCTTGAGAGACCAAGCCGCAAACCAAGGCTGGCTGTCACTAATGCCGTGCTTAGGGCAGCTCAGCTAGAGGTCTGGGACATGCTGAAGCCAGATGCTGCTTGTCTGGATTTTGTGAATATTTGAGAGATTTTAGGAAAGTCTACAGCATGAACCAACGCAGGCTGTTGTAATGCGGGATCTCTGGTCCTGCTCCCCACACAACAACGTAGGATATGGTGAGGCCAAAAATGAACACCAGCAGAGCTATAGATAGGGGAGTCATACGACTATATTCTTGTTGTCGGCTGGGTTGGAGACACAGGAAGCAGGAGCCACACGATCTGCAACCTACAGTCTTCTTCTCTGCCAACCAACTCCACTTGCTAGCCGCAATCCTCTGACCACTTCTTTGCCAACCAACAACCATCTAGCATAGCCATGTCAGTTATATTAGTGGCTAATGGCTAACCAGTAACAGCTAATGGCCACCCAGCCCAGCTGATAGCCATCTGATTACAGCTGATGGCCTTCTAATAACCAAGCCAGCACCTTTCCATGTGAGGCCAAGAGCCTGGAAAGTGTTCTCTGGGACTCTGTCCCCACATAATTTATATAAGAAAGCCACTGGATGTGACTTGGGTGTGCCCAAAAGTTGGTGGGGTGTGGTTTAGGGCAGAGCAGACGAAAGGTGATAGCCAGTTGATGGAGACTCTGATGTGATGTCTGCCTGCGTGCGTGCGTCTGCACGCAGGGAAAGGGAGGGCTCAACAAAGAAACAGTTGCTTCTGCCAGCTCCTCTGTCCGGGAGAAAGTTGCCCCTCCAGCCCTCACTCTGAAGCTAGACAATTCAGTTCCTTTCCATATGTCCCTGGCACCTTTCAAGCTGCTGCCCCAGAGCTGGAGCTTAGAGCAAGTGAATCCATCATTGGGTAAGTCCATGCGAGTGCAGGCCCTTTAAGAGGCAACCACCCTCCATCTCACTGAGCCACAATTTCTGCTGGTTTTCACAGACAGAAGACATGGGGACTTTTCTCCCTGACACTGAAAACCTGGGCTGGGGAGGGTTTGGGATCCCTTGCTCCTCTGTGGGGAACAAGCCGAGATATCCCTCCTGATTTTTAATGGTCACACATGGGTGTGGGACCAACCTGTTCTGTGTCTCTACCCCTCCTAGAGTCTCGAGGCGGCTTCTTCTGTATGTCTAAGGCTGCAGAACTTCTGTTTAGCTAGGTGTCAGGCGATTCTCAATGATGATTGTTCTGTGGTTTAGTTGTAATCGATATAGTGAGCACAGTGTTTACGAACTTTACCATCTTAACCAGAAATCCTCTCTGTCCTTAAATACCATAGTTTCCTTGAAGCTTGAGTTTATTTGTTATTTGTACTTCTCTGTTCATCTCAGTCACATGCAGTGTTGAACTGTGATACTTTTATATGGTGTTTAAGCCAATGTGAATAGTAAGTATGACTCCCTCTCCATGCTAATAGAGCTAGATTATTCTCTGGACTATTGGCCACATGCTGACCAACCTGTATTTTATAGCTCAACCTGTATTACTATGGAACAAAATGGCAACAAGTCTTCAGAATAGTGGCCTTTCAAACATTTTAAAGTTTCCAAATGTCATAAATCATATCACATTTACAAACAATGTGGATAATTAAGAGAAATGCAGGCTTGCCTCTCAGTCTTCCAAAATTATTAATATACAAGCAAGGTAAACATCCAGTTTGAATTATTAGGAAGTCTATATATTTTTGACCTGAGTCAAATAGCAGACATGTCTTCTGAAACACAAAGAAAGTGAATAATTGTAAGAAGCTGATTGTTCATTTGCTGCTGCCTTTGTCAGAACTGAGCCCTTTCTAATTTTGCATATGGTCATAACCATTATAACCATGTACAGAGAACATGTGGTGTATTATGACCACACCAAGGACTTTCAATGGTCCTGTCTTGCCTTTCAAGAGTAAAACATATGGGACATTATTTATCAGGAAGAGTTTTTCTCCTTTTTCTCATCAGTCTTCCTTTGGCCCTCATGCTCCCATCCTCCTTTATTGCCTTAGCCACCCACTCTTTCATTAATACTGGAAGATGATTGTGTTAAATTATGCTGGCCTGAGATTCTGTTCTCAGTTACTCATGTCCACAAGCCCTCAAAGACCTGGAGAAGCACTACTAGTCTATCAAAAAAAAGTCCAGCAGACCTTATGGTTTGCTGAAATAGAGGACTATATGCAAGGATATGGACTCACTTTGGGCAATGCTTTGTTGGAAATCTCTCCTAGTAATACAATTGTTGTGTCAAGATGAAGGTAGAGCAGGAGGGAAAGCAACTAGAATAAGTTATCATCAAGTAAAAGAATGAGGGGACATGATTTTAAGAAGCAATAAGGGACAGACACCAGAGAAATTTATGTTAGAGTCTTTTCAGAGAGAGTAATTAATACATTGCATATGGAATCAACTCATCAAGGGATGCAATGGAAGTAATTAGTATGAAGTTTTAATAAAGGAGTTAGACATGTATTTAGAGAAAAGAGAATGCTGTGATGTACAATTAATAACTCTGAGGCTGGGCTGAAGCATGTAGGACACGGGCTTTCTGGCTGCTTTTCCCTATTCCCCCATCAACCAGTCAGCTAAGAATGTGCCTTAGCAAACACTTTCTACCACGGGCTCCCAAGAGTGTCTTGTCTGTGGAAATCAGGGAAATCTAAAAACAGCTCTGTTCTGTTTCAGAAAGGTAAATGAACCTTCTATGGAAAGCAGAGGTGTGAAAGGCTTTAGACAAACTTATTACAAGCTCCAGCACACACTTAGTGAATGGAATGGTGACTTAAAACCTCATACTGCCCAGTGTCCCTTGAGGCCAGGAATAACAGATATAAGTACAAGGACAGTGCATTCAATTAAGTACTATAAATGAATGGCAGCATGACTCATCCTACACTGTCATTCCTATTCTATCCCTGCTGAAAGGAATATAGGAAAGCAAGAGCATAAATTGGGGCCATCAGCCCTAAATATTTGAATATTGGGGCAAAAAGTCCCAGCAAGAATTTCCAAATGAATGAATGAGAAGCACAATGTGTTATTGGCAGTCAACTCTGATCACCCATGTAGTCAAACATGGGACCACTTAAGTAAGAGCTTAGCCCGTTAACTACATTTTATCTATGAATGACCTCCTGAGTAAAACAAACTGCTTTGGGTTTAATTGCTTGCATAAAGTTAGGCTGAAATCATGTATAGAGAAGAGCATTGAGAAATAACTAAATAAGTCTTAAAAGGGCTAGAGAAGAAAGGAACCACACAAAGACTCCCACCCCTCACTCCAGTATCATTCCATGGTGCTGCCAGATATCCCAAGATTTGTCATTAGTGATTTTAGTGATTAAAGGATCCCTCATTGAAGTGTGTTTATCAATAAAAACAGGTACATACTAATTAAGGTTTACCACATTTATGGCTCCATGCTATTATTGCTCATTCACTATCTCATTTAATTGCCACAACAATCCAACAAGATAATTATTAGTAATAGCATTTTATAGATGATAAAATTCTCTAAAACCACTCAGCTGGTTTTAGTGGCACAGGTGATGTTCTAATCCTTAGCAATTTACCTCAGTGCTCTCTGACAGCAAGATCCCATGGAATCAAAATGTAAAATGAAGACCTAAGGGAAGCAAAGGTACAGGAAGGGGATATAGTGATTGCATGGCAGAAAAAAAGGAATGGCAGCAGAAAGAAGGCCTTTCTTTCTTCCTTTCTTTCTTTCTTCCTCTCTTTCCCTCTCTTCCTTCCTTCCTACTTTCTTTCCTTCCTCCCCCTACCCCCATAGTTAGAGTGTGTAGCCCTATTGATTTCTGCTTTGTTAATGACAAAGAAAAGAAATGCAAGTTGTGATTTGGCCAAATACTTCTTTTCCTTTACAGTGAAATGTTATAATACTGGTTGCATCTTCTATGAAGTAAATAGAGTCTAATATTCTTAAATGGCTCAAAATCATGTTGGAAAAACAATTAGTTGTCCCTCCCCCCACCTTTTTTTATATTCTTTGTCTACAAGCGTAATTTTAAACAATGTGTCACCTGAGAGAAAAAGGAAACTCCAATGCTCCTTAAATAGTTATTTGTAGGTGAAAGTATGGTTTACCCATTTGTCAAGCCAAGTATACAGGTATTCAGAACTGAAAAACAAACAAACAAACAAACAAACATAAAATTAATTGAAAACCGTTATATTTTGTAAGAGGGTTATTTCAATTGTATTAATAGGAGAGTGTGTGGATTCTTCCAGGACCAGGGTGAAAAATAAGATATCTAGGTTTAGGAGGCTAAAGATTGATTGGTGCAGATTAAGGGAAACCTGCATGAATACCCACCAAAGAAATCTAGTTTTTAAGTTTTTTATCCATTCATGCATTTCTTCACACAACAGATGTTGACTGCACACCAACTTGTGCTCGTCACAATGTTATGTGTTGGTGGTATAAATGTTGAACAATCAGACATTGCTCATTGAGCTTATATTCCAACAATGAAGACAAATAATAGGTAAGTAAAATAAATACAACTTGTGGTAAATGCTATGATGAAAATAAATACAGTGATAAATAATAAATAAAGGAGGTGGAAGAGTAGATGTGGATACCGGAAATGTTTGTCTGGAAAGATAAAACAATAGAAGGAAAGAAGAAGGAAAGGTGTCAGATAAAGAAATAGAAAACTAGAATCCCCATTGCATAGATGACTGTGTATAAAGGCCTTGGATTGGGAAAGTGCTTGTTTTTGCTCTAGGAATGTTGGAAGCTGTAGTGGTTAGGGGCAAGGTGAGGAATGGGAAAAGTGGGAGGATATGACATTGGAGAGAAAGACTGGACCAGCATGGCTCTGTAGCAGTCGAGTGACATGAGAAAGTCATGTTGTATAGATCTCTTGGTTGAAGACTGAGAAGGGACTGAAATTAAGAGAAAATGTGGACAAAACAGTGAAGAATTTACAGAATTCATTCACAATATGTTGGTGGCTTGACCTAGAGTGATGATTAAGAGATGAGAGAACTTAAGAAATTCAAAGTCAATTTGGTTTTGGATTCATGAAATTACTCCGATGAATTGGATATTGTTTGAGGAACTGGTAGATGGCAGTGTTTGGAGAATTTTTATTTTTTGATGTTATTTGATTTGTTTTGTTTTTGTGCACCATCTTCAGGACTAAGAATTAAGAGGCAAAAATGGGGTAACTTGGGTTAAGAAACAGAGTGGTTTGTATGCCATACACCTGAAATTAATGTAAGATAATATTGAATGCCAACTGTAATTGAAAAAATCATAAAGTGGGGAACAGGTGAAAGGGAATAAGAAGTCCAATTTCCAGGCATAGAACAAATAAGTCATGGGGATGTAATGTATTGTGCTAGCATGGTACAGTGTCAGATGGTTGCTAGACTTATCACGGTGATCATGCCTTTCGGTATGTAAGAGTTGAATAGCCATTGTGTACACCTGAAATTAATATAATGTTGTATGTTAGTTATGTTTTAATAAAAATAGTTTTTAAAAATCATTTACATGGTGGGAGGAAACTTTTGGAGGTTATGGTTATGTTTATGGCGTAGAATGTGGTGATGGTTTCAGAAGCCTACACTTATTTCCAAATTCATCAAATTGTATACATTAAATCTGCACAGCTTTTTGTATGTCAATCACACATCTACAAAGTGTTTTTAAAGCAAAAAATAATAATAAACAAAATATTAATGAAAATATTTAAATAAAATAAAAATAGTGTATAAAAAAGGAAACTGAATGGTTTATAAAAATCAGTGTTTTTTCACTTGGACATCTGGATCTTCTTTACTGCAAAAGAGTCAAAGAAAAAATCTTCACTAAGTATTCATCTTCTCAGTTTTTGCTTACTTTAATATATTACCTGACTCTGATAGGATTGCTTCAAGACCTGCCCAAGTACAGAGATTGCAGGCCAGTAATACTCGAGACCAAGCTGTAAGGACATGGAAGGGCACATAGGGAAATCAATGATAAAATATAGAAATAACCAAGTGAGAAAACATGAAGGGACTTCCATTCCCAGTAGGTGCCTGACACTGATTTCAGATCTTTGTAAGTGAACAAATGAGAAGAAACAGGTAAAGCTGTTAAGTACCTGACAGAAGGCTGACAACAGTTAGGAAACGGGAGGACTCAGAAAGAGAAATCTGAACAAGAATCTCCCAAAAGTCAAGGAATTCAAAACGTGGTTGAGGACCAGCTTCTCCATTGACTGGGAGAGAATACCTCAACGCAATGATTGTCCTTCCATCTAGCAGAAGTGCCATTTTAACTCATGTATGTATTCATTCCATGAATATTAATTTACTGAGCCCCTTCTACTTGCTAGGTTGTCTCTCTAAGAAGTAGTCAATTAGGTGGTATTCTTTTCTGCTTGGATGGGAGCAAGCAAGGCAGACTCCATGGGGCCCTAGGTGGCCGTGGTGCCCACCTACTCCTCACCTACCCCACCGACCTGCTCTCCTCTTTTCTGGTTGCTGTCTCAGAATTTCAGTTCCAAGTCACATGAAATGAACAAACCAGACACTATCCTTTTCTTTATGGATCATTTATTCTGTGGGCACAGGGAGAGAATGAATTCAGAGAGAGACACATTTATATTAGTCAACTAAACACAAAATTAAATGTCAAATTTCAAATACTGTGAGTGTTATTTTTAAAATTTAAAAGTGCATTCAAATGACTTGTTCTTTTCCCCTATAATTTTTATAATACCTCATTTTTTTTTTTTTGTCTGGCATATCATAAAGTTAAGGTTAATAATTGCAGGTATATGAACTGAAGCATTTCAGAGTATCCTTCCTACTACTAATTAATCAGTTGTAACAGAATATGCTTCAAAAAAACTTTGGAATTCTGCTTTATTTTCCCAATCACAACATTCTAGGCCCTCACTGGTGCAATACCAATGTCTGCATAGGCTAAAAACTTCCGATGTGTTATATAGACTTCCTGGGCCATGGATTCTCGGCTCCATGTGAACAGCTCCTTCCCACTTTATTATTGGTGTCATGTCAGGGCTCTGTAATTTTCCCAGGAACCCACAGAGTTCATAGCTCACTCTAACACCACCATGCAAGTGTGATCTCCAGTTCAAAAGTCAGGAGGCAGCAGGTTCTTGCCTCTGCTGAGCTTCAGGGAAACATAATGATTGTTGTCAAGAAATAAAGGTAAATCAGTCACAAAACTGCCCAGAGAGAGAGGGAGGGAAAGAGCAAGAGAGAGAGAGAGAGAGAGAGAGAGAGAGAGAGAGAGAGAGAGAGAGAGAGAGAACCTTGTGAATGGCAGGTTCCAAAGGCGAGTGAGGAGCTAACACATTCACTTCATGCTGAATTCTTGAGGAAGTGAGAAGTTGGTTTGGATTCATGGTATGCAATAAAGGAAGTTGCAGATGGGCAGATGTGTAACCACCTCCTCAGGGCAATTCCAGGGCCATCAGAAAGCCACTTTGTCCATTGCCTGCTCATATACCCCAGCAAGGCTCTTCCTCTTACCTGGTCAGTGCCTCAGAGACTCAAACTATATAAGAAGACTAACTGATTCAGAAAGAGAGTCCAGGAGTGCTACAGTCTAATGGAAATGGTTTTGTTGTTGTTGTTGTTGTTTTTCTGCTGACATTATTACAAGTTCTAACTCCCAACCTTCTTCAGGTTTCAGAGTCAGCATATTGCCTGTAGCACTCCAAAGATACCTCTTTCCCCAGTCATGTTTCTTATTGGCCTCTGGAAAGATGGCCAGTTCCTTTTTGTCTCAAATGGGAAAAGGACGTAACAGAGACCTAAGGAGCATGTTCCTCTATCAAGCAGGGAAATGAATGCTTAAAGTGGGGTTAGGGGTTTGGAGTTGCACTGAAATAGAATTACTCTGTTGAATTTAAAGAACACTTGATTGTCATGAGTCCACAGATGCTTGAGGAGACCTCTGTGATGATGAAGGAAGAGGATCAATAGAATTGATTCAGTATATTCCAAGAAATAACTATTCAGACCACGACTAAATCTCCTCTGTGTATTCTATCCACAATTTAAAAACATATTCATATTCAAAATGACTTTGTTCTCACAAAAGAAGTGATGGTAGTTAGACATGAAATGCTATACTTTTTTTTTTTAATGTCAGAAAGTAACAGATGTGATAATAATAATCCTGAGAAATTTTAAAATCACTGGAGCACCAGATTTATTGATAATTTCTGCCTCCCAAGACACTTTCTCCTAAAGGAATTGCTGTAAATGGATGTGCATGAAAAGCGCCCATGGGCATATTCTTGGGACAGCAAAAAAAAGACTAGAAGTAGAAAAGTGCATCACCCCTACCACCTGGAATGGGCAGAAAAGAAAGGAGCTTATATGGAATGAAGAGCAGTAGCAGCTATGCGGATCAGGCAAATAACACCTCTACAAGAAGCTACTCTTTGCCCTTTATTAAGCTCTGTGTGTTAAGCAGTTTCCCTTTTATCTCATTTGATCCTTAGAGTGACTGTTTTAAAGAAATTATGTGTCTTCCCTGGGTGGCAGGCAGCAGGAGCAGGAAGTGAACTCAGTATTTGGGCCTTTGGGAAGGAGTAAGGTATTGATGAGCACAGATTCCTCAACAGGAAGCTCTGCTTAAGGTCTTGAGCAGGAGATGGCCTGTGGGATGTGATAGTGGGGACTTCCCAGAACCAACGTTCAGCTTTAAAAGGAATTGCCATTTATTTAGCATGGGGGTACGATTCTGCCATCAACTGGGTTGGGTTCCTCTCTTCATTTTGCACACAGAGTAGTGGTACTAAATAATTACCTTGAACAAAGAAGGTGGAGATTTGTGATGAATTCTACAAAGGAGCCTGAAGTAGCTGGAATTGAGCTCTTCTGGAGATCTGCCTTCTTCTGATTTCACTGCCTGATGCACATCGACAGTGTGAGGCCAGTTAAGCTAGAACCACTGCTTGACACTCTGTAGTATTTGTTCATTTTCACTTGATTCCTATGCATCAAAGGCTGAGTCCCAGATATGTCCCTTACTGGCATTTCTGCTTACTCCACTCAGGCAGTCCTTACATGGTCTTTAGGGATTCTGATCAAACTGGGAAAAGGTAAATTAATTTACATTTTATCCCAAACTACCATGATTGGTATGGGAATAGCGAACCTTGAAGAATAAACCAACAGGATGGGTTAAAGCATTTAAACTTGGACAGTTGTGTACCGGTCTGTCCCAAACCAGCAGCCTGATTCTCTTGCATATCCTCGGATGTAGTATAAAGCAACAATTATGAAACCTGTCCTCAAAGGAACAGTAAAGGTGAAATGAATTTCTGTAACATATACATACATAAAAGAATTAAATGTAGTGCTTTGTTCTCCTGTATTGGTCAGAAAATGTACACATGCATACAAATTAACACACACCATATTCACGTACCTTGTTGAAAGGTACTTCACTAATCAGTTTGTTCACTTTACATCTAGAATGGAAGCAAACATGAGTATCACCCTCCTTCCTTGTAGAATCCTTATTATATACATGTCAATTCTACATCCTATTCCCTCGGGAATTTGTTTGCCAGTCAGTTGTCTTAATTAAAAACATCCACAAACTTATTATACATGAAAAATTTAAAGTAAAACAATGCAGAGTGCTCCTTTAAATGGGTGCCTGATGTCTTAACAATTCTAGAGTCAAAGGTAGGAATCTCTATTAGGTACAAGAAAAGGAATGTTGGTTTGGAAATCAGGAGATATATTCCAGTGCACACTTTGCCTTTAGCCAGATCCATGAACTCTGGCAGATAACTTAGTTTCTCTGGTTGAAGAAAGAGGAAACTGAGGTAAATAATCTCTCAGGTGTCTTCCAGAATGGCATTCTATCAATCTACATTTCTGAAATCATAAACATTCTAGGTATCATAACAGGGTAGTACAGATGATAATTTTCACTAGTATTCCTCAAAAATAACCCTACATGAAAAGCTATAAAGACTTTAGCTCTGCTCTATGTGCTTCATTCCTTCTCTCTCTCTCTCTCTCTCTCTCTCTCTCTCTCTCTCTCTCTGTCTCTGTCTCCTCCCCCCACCCCCATATATACAGAGGGTGTCAAACAAAAATGTATGCACATTTTAAGAACGGAAAAAAAATTGTATTAAAATTACGCTGATGGTAACCACTTTGAGCACCTCTTGTAATTGCAGAAGTCAAACGACTTGTGTTCATCTTTTGTTATCGGTATATGTTACAATTACAATTTTAATACCTTTTTTACTTTTCTTAAAATGTGTATATATGGGGTGGGTATATACATGTTAACGTCTTTCTCCTGCTATTTTCAAGAAGTAGTATATGGCTTTTAATATTCCAAGCACAAACACTTTGCTGCCCAATAAGCTAGGCGTCCAGTAAATGCAGATTAATCTGTGTGTTATATGAAGATATGTGTGTCTTCTCCTGAATGAGCTCAGTCTGAAAAAGTCATTTAACCTTTAGTTTCAAGTTTGTTGAACCTGTGGTGCCACTGGACTTTTCCTTTCCACAGAATGGTTTATAATAACAATAAAACAAGGGAAAACATTGAAATTGACAAAGATTAATTTATTTTAACTCTCTGTGGTGAGAATCTCAAATGGCAGTTCTCACTTTATAAAGCTGCAACTTCACTGCAATACAGAGACAGCCCAAATCATTAATTGTGTCTTTTCTGGTGAGCAATTGAGTTGCAATGGATGTTGAACATGCATACTGAGGAGTATAAACTGAGAGTTAGCTATTGTTTTTTACCTGCGAGAGTTCAGAAGGGAAAATTTTGAAACCAAAGCCAGTTTCCTATTTTATAGTCATAACAATTGACATCTTATTCTCTACCCTGATTTATACAGTGGTTTCTCTGATTTGCCTCAAATCATCTCAACATTTTGATGAGGGTCAAAAACAATTCTCACCCCAATAAATTTAATTAAAAAAAAAAAAAAAAAAAAAAAGATGCTTTTACTTTAATTCCCAGATCTATTCTGTTTGTTAGAAATAGGAACAACCTGTTTAATTATTTTAGAACACCTGAACCTAGTTAAGATACTTTAATTAGAAGCATATAGGAACATTGTAAGCACACTACTTACTTACTTAGCCAAGAGAGAAATGGAAGAAAAAAATAAAATCCAGTTGTCTTATCAATGTCATACTTATGTTAATATCTGTAATTCAGAGTATGGGGTATATATTTGTTTTCCTTTTCAAAACTGATTTAGTTACATTTAGATACCTCCAAAATTGTCCCATATTGTTTAAAATTTTAAAGAGTTCCAGCTAGGGACCTCGGGGCATTTATATACAAGCACCATGTTTGACTGAAATCAGATTTCAATTCAGTACAATAGCATGAGAGGTTGTTTTTGCCTACTTGATATGAAATCATCACTCACGGGCCTTCTCACTTACAAACCAATTGCTTTGACTTCATAAATGCAGAAATATGCTAAGAATGTGTGATGGATGATCTAAATCTTCTGTGATAGTTCACAGAAGTGATCGCCATCACTCAGATAAAGAAAAATATTACAGAGCAATTATTCTAAACAAGAATATTCTTATACACAGAGAAATAAGAAAACTACCTTCTTTGGGGTAATTTTCAATGTAATTCAAATGATAAGACCTTTTGGAAGTGTTATAGGGGTCTCAAAGGTATATAAACACTCTACACTTAAGAAACTTCTCTAGTATTCTTGTTAATTGTGCATGCATAAGATATGACACAGGTAACAATGAATTCAAGAATTTAAGTTGGGGAATAGGAAGACCCTTTCCAAAAACAGAATAAATTCCACCAATTAGTTAAAGTAAGGAATACGCATCCAGCAAACTGTTCTGATAATACATACAAGGTAATAAGACAGGAGAGAAAATTTTCCCTGGGATTTTTGAACTCTATGTCTCAAATGTGAAATATACCAGCCATTTTTAGTTTTTATTATTATTATTATTAGTAGTAGTAGTAGTAATAGTGGAAATGCAAAGGTGTTTAAATATGAAGATGCAAACTGAATTGGATGTCCAAAATGTTATAAATGAGCATAAGATCTGCCATCCGGGAATTGAGGAATGATCTATATTGTTATTACCATGAAGAAGAAGGCGATTTATATAGCAGTGACAGTGAGTGCACTCAACTCTGTACGATGGGTGGGCGATACCTGTTTCGGTTCAGTGGGCTTCCTGTCTAAATAAGACTAAAATCAAAAGAGGACAAAGACAAAAACTAAATTCATCATCAGAGTTACAGAACTAATTTCATCGACTCCACTAATCCAGCTCTATATGTCTTTCCCCAACGGTGTTACCAAGAAACCCTGATAGGGATATCATCTACCCTCCTTACCACAATCCAAAATATTCCCAGATTTAGCATTCCCTTCCTATATTCCCTGACATCTCACCTCAATAATTGTGGCTTTTCTATTCCTTCCTCTTCTCCACCTTATCTGTCACCAAGTTCTGAAGATTATTCCCAAACAGCCACAACTTTGTATGATCATCTAGTGTCTTTTCTAATTGGCAGGTGTTCTTTCTGGGCTCATGGTAATGAGGGAATGAAATGAGCAACCATCCTTAATGGGGGAAGGATGGCACAGTCAACCAAGCTACATAAACCACTTGTGTGATTAATGAGTGACAGATGTTCCACCACCATTAGTATCCCATTCAAAGAACCATTCTTTACTCTCCTCCAGGAAGTTTCTCTGTAGATTGTGAAATCTTTAAGCATGTAGGGAAGGGAAATGAGAGTTCATCTCAAAGGAAAGCATTGTTACTCATTCAACAAATTATTTCAATAAGTATTTACTAATCTCTGAGCTGGACCTCTGCGGATGGCAAAGCATTTTATCAATGGGGTTAAGTATGTAGGAGGGCA
Organism: Rhinolophus sinicus; assembly: GCF_057876585.1. Lineage (NCBI taxonomy): Eukaryota > Metazoa > Chordata > Mammalia > Chiroptera > Rhinolophidae > Rhinolophus > Rhinolophus sinicus. The sequence goes on from NC_142504.1 coordinate 90,975,049, forward strand.
GTGTAGAATAAGGATGAAAATTAACACAAGCATTAAGACAAGGGGGTGTATATTGGATGGAAAACTGATCCACAAATTTAATTGAGCAAAGAGTTGCTATCTGGCATCTATCTAATTCCTGTGCTCTCACATGACCCTAAAAATATTATGTATGTGTGAATTCATGTACATTCATATGTTATCAGTAAAAATTCTCTAATTAAGAAAATTGATTCTCCCTGGTAAATTATTGTTTTAAAGTTGACTCCTTTTTTTTGTCCTAATGGGCAACTTCACCTATAAAAGGTAGTAGATGAATAAGGGTAGTTAGGGTAGAGGATGCAAGAGAAGTAAAACAATAGAAATAAAGAGGGAGGCATATCTGGGAATGTACAAAGAGAGAATGGGAGAGTAGAGGAACAGAAAGCAAAACATAAGTCTGCAGACACTTAGAGGAGGATTCCCTTTTGTCAGTGACTTTCTTTAGCCTACCTTTCTCTTAGTTGCAGGAGCCTGGGCCAACAACAATTCCTTCAGCCCAAAGGTTTTCTCCTTCCTTCCCGGTATAAAGCAGTTACAATGTCACTAACCCAGACACATGCGCATGAAGAAATACAACCACAAGGCAAGAACCAAAGGACCATGTTCCTGCTTTTCTTTTGAAAACTGTTCTCGTACTGCTTGAGCCTAACTTCCCATTTCAGGGGCACTGTCCCCAAAGCAGATTAGGATCCTTATCAGTTCCACTTTTATTCTTTCTTCTCTATGTACTCCTATATTAATTCTGAGTATGCAACCTGGATGCTTACTCTGATTCTAAAGTTGTCTGAGTATTAATCTAACATGAAATCTCCTGCAGGAGTAAATGTGCACCATTCCTGGTACATATTAGACATTCGTGAAGTGTTTGCTGAGTATACGATGGGTTAGAGAAAAGATGATTCACCAACAACAGTTTGACAGAGTAACAGGAATGAGAAGAGGCAATTTTATCATAACTGGCTCTGGTCAAAATTGGGGAACTGGCCACATCTATCTTTGACCCCTAGTCTTACTTTCCTAGTGACCCTTATATGCCCTTCTACAACTCCCAAATGTCAAGTACCCTCAGGCTACCAGCAAAACTGAGTAGCAAAACCAGTTTAAAGGAATAAATCTCAATTGCCTATGCAAAGAAGGTGTAAGTTGCTGCTGACCATTTATTTGTTTGACATAAAGGATTTCCTACTGAACAGCCTGAAGGCATATGGACTTCAAACTTGGAAGCCAGGTTTAAGATCCTGACAGTCACATTCTAGTCATGAAGCCTCTATGGCATTCAATTTTACTTTCTTACTGTGGGGATAATAATAGCAACTTGTGAAATTATTTTTATTAAATTACGTAATGGTTTAAACATACAAAGAATCATTATTAAAAATATTAACAGAAGCAGCAGTGTAGATTCACTCAATAAATGTAATTCTCATTTCATGTTTTTACTTCTCTCTTCTGCTTTCCTTTTATTGTTCTCTTTCTTCTTCCTTGAAGATTGGTAGTTCCCATAGTACTTGCTGAAGTGTCTTTTGCTGTGAGTTCTCAGAATATATTTATATGAGATTGAAACTGTAAATGAGTGAATGAATGAGGAAGTGAATTAGTGCTGATGGTAATGTCCTATCTTCCCCATGTATTTGGGAATCTGTAATCATCTTTTGAAGTATCACCAGTGTGATGCACACATCCGGGACCAAAAACTTTCCTGTCATTTTTTAAATTAATTATTCTGTGTTCAAAGTAATGCATTGCTTGTAATTCCACATTTTGTTACATCACAGATAACACGTAGCTCAAACCTCTATGGTCTTTAAAAAACGTGAACAGGTCATCCTGGTTCTTCGGCTCTTTCTGAGATGTAAAATTACACCATTGAAGAACAGTTAGGTTTTTATTCAAATAGCTTCTTTGGTCACACAGATAGTAAGGCCACTGAAAACCAAAAGACAGTGTAGGCAATAGCATTTAAACAAAGCTAACTATACAGTGACTACTGTCAATGGAATTCAGCAAGTTTTGATGGTTAATATTAATCTCCAAAGCATAGCTTTGTGAATATATAAGGGGCCCAAAAACCTTGAATGTTGAAAGGAACTATTGATCTTCAAAATCAGACACACAAATGAAAAAAAAAAAAAAAAAGTTAAAACTTTTAAAAATAGTGGTATGCAGTATAGACCTGAATAATGTAAAAAGCCTTGGTGTGAAGGAAAGAAATTGGAGGAAGAACTTGCAAATCATTCTATTTGTAGAACTCCCACGGAGAGTATATTTTAGATTTACTTAATGAGCAGTGGGTCAAGGGCTCCAATTTTGTTTAAAAGAGCCTAAAAGATCATCATCATAGTGTCAGATGTTAAGGATAAAGACAGAGCAGGATGGTGGAGAGTAAGATTATGAGAAACAAACCCAATCGATCCTGTAGAAGTCCTTCAGGGGAACACTTCAGAAGAAGCAGAGGCTAGGTACAGAGTTAAAAGTTCAAACTGAAAGGAATAATCACGTGGATGATTTATCTCAAAGGGAAGGGTCAATGGTACAAACCATAGTATATTTGCCTGTGGCATTTCAAGTCTTTTATGCAATGCTTTATTTGTTAGTCTTCTTAAAAATGGGGGACTCCAGTATTGGAGCAACTCCAGCACTGCAAGCAACATCAGTACAATAATTAGCAACCAATGCAAATGTCTTATTCTGTTTCACTCAACTACCCCAGGAAAATAAAAGGCCTGTACAGTGGGGAATGGAATGGGATTCATAAATAGTTCTGATGAGTATCATTTTTTACTAATATGTTTTTTAAGTAACATGTCATACACACTTTTTGTATGAATCAAATTGTAATTGGTTCCAAGTGAATCTTGAGAGAATTTCTGCTTTTAACCAAGAGGGGAGAGAGACATACACACATAAGCATGAATATCCGTTTCTATTAGGTTGGTGCAAAAGTAATTGCACTTTAGAAGTTAAAAAAAAAAAAAAAGAAAGAAAGAAAAAATTGCAAAAACCGCAATTACTTTCGCACCAACCTAAAATATGTGCACCATTGTCAGACTCATCTACCTTCACATACCCAGGGAAACTCTGTTGTCCTGATGAGGAATTCCTGGGATACTCCTGCCTGGAATATACACCCTTCAGAGAAAGTATGATTTTTGTGGTGACTTTTTTTTTTTTTTTTGTAACCACATTCTCTCCTAGATTAAAGCCCATGAAATTTAAATATTGAACTGGTTGAACAATTCCACCTAATATGAAATTGGAGCTTAGCTATCAATGCTTTATGTGAAAAACTGAGTGCTCTGCGTTTTGAAAGGATTGGCGAGTTATTTTATTTTATGTATTTTATTTTATTTCTCATCCAGGGAAGCACTGACCGCATCTGATTTGCTTAGGCAGTACAATACTAAATACCTGCTGACCCCTGATGAAATGAAGTGTCAGTTTGTTATTTTCTTGGTAGTTCCTGATTAAGTCAGATTAAGTCTAGCTGGCTCCATAAGAAGGGGAGGCCCTAAAGACCTTTCTCAAAACTAGTACCTGGCCAGAGCTGCCAATTAGAGTACATTCGTGGCAGGGGTCTCTCCTCTAGCCTAATGGAAAAGACACAGCTCTCCCAGGACCTGTGGTTCTCTGGTCAGAAATCCCTACCACACTTTGCCTGTCAGCCTGCACCTTTTCTAGCCTGGCTTATGAATTTGTGTAATCCTAACTGCCTCTCTGAGAGTACTTACGTGAGTACATGTCTCTGTCTAAATGCCCCTGTATCATGAGGGTGTAAGAACCGGTCTATATTTACTGCAGAAACTAGAGAAGAATAGTGCGTATTTTCATTCCTCCGTTATCCCAAAGCACATGGCTTAACAGATTGCTTGAGCTCTCTCACTTACCTTCCCTCTAAGTCTTCTGTTGAGTGCATCAAAATCATTTACATTTGGGTAGAATCATGAAGAACTTGTCTATGTGGACAGGTCACCAAGGGCTTGGAGAATCCATATTAACACACTTGCCACTTCAGGACTTCTGGGGATTCACAATGGTCAACCAGAGACACTTGGAAAACAAACAAACAAACAAACAAACAAACAAAAACAGCATTTAAAATCAGTACTCCTGACACGGAGATGAAGACCTACAGGAACATGAGAACTATTAATATCTGGGATATTAAAAAGTAGGCTTTTCAGTATTACTGATTTGTAAAACTGAAATTGGGAAGCATCAAGAAATTTGCCAAGAGTTACATAACCATGAATTTGCTCTTTCATTTGTAGATTGATAAATAGATAACAGATAACACCACTGTGTGCCAATTACTGTAGAAAGTTATTCATAGATTAAAAATGTTTGATTCCTGCCTTTGAGGTACAAATATCAGTCACAGTTCAAGGATAGCAGAGCTGGGAGAGGGGTCCATCCACCATAGTGCAAAAGGATGACATTGTTCTGTAGACGAAGCAGAACTTCAGAAGGAAAGCACACTAGAGCTGGAACTTTCCAATTAAAAAAAAAAAACAAAATGGAAACAACATTAGAGTGAATGAATATCTCTCCTTTGGATGCTCGGTCTCCAAATATGCACAAGGTAATCTTGTGCATGCATCCCGTCATGCAACTCTAACCACATATCTGCACCATCAGACTCCTACAGCCTAGATCCTGGCTGGCTCTTGACTGGGCAAGGGGCCTTCTCAGTCATTTCAGTCCAGCCTCAGTTTTAGGAAGGGCCTGTGCATCAGCTTTGGGTTAAGACTTTTTCAGCCTATCTGCCCCACCTCCCTGGAAGCCAGATTACTTTGAGCTTCATGAGTCTTGCGTGCTGTCCCTCTTCTCCCCAACCCTTCCCCAACAATAGCACACCTGCCTCAATAGTAGATTTGATTCAAGAAAAATCAGAGAGTTTTCTCTGACTTGTCTACCAGTGACATTTTCATTGTCTGTGCTCCTTGAGCTAGTGACTTTTCTGTCCCTCACTTATGGAACTGAAGGTTTCCCTTTGTGGCAGAGACGGGTCTGGAAGCCCACAGATATTTCAGGCATGCCCTTGCCATGTAGCCCCTATTAACTCCTGCACCACCAATGGGCTTACTCAGTCTCTGGCTCTGCCCCACACTCACTCCTGAGTATATGACCGAGGGTCCCTGGGCTTGCAAGTGACTACAGACTTTTCTTTGTATAGGCACCGCATCAGTACTTAGCAATGACTTGTTCATGCACAATTGGCTATTAGGAGAACTTTAAGTTTTTAGCTGACTCTTACCTACTTGTTTTGCAACCTATAAGGATCCCTTCTTCCTATGCTCTGGCATAAGTAAGACAGATCACATGTCTCAGCTCTCTTTGGAGAGACTTCTTTTTCTTAGTATTATATTGGGTTGCCTTGACACTTCTGATGGGCTTCAAAAAAATGTGATTTTACAGTTTACCTGGATTTTATTCATTATTAGGATGGAATGATTTTCTTTGAAGCTTTCTATATCCTAAGCAGAAGCAGAAGCCCACTTCAAAATACTGAAAGCAGAAAATGTATAGTGCTAAAAGGAGAAATAGACAAATACTACACAAATATAGATTTTACCATACTTCTCTTAGTAACTGAGAAAACAAGCAGATATGTATATTTATATATTCTACATATAAACTATTAGACATAATAAGTGAATTAAGCAAACAATTATAAAAGGACATATTTTTAAAATTGCATTTACAGTAGACCAAATTCGTTAAATACTTAAGAAGGAAAATAAATCATTAATCAGAAAATGAAAGAAGACCCTAATGAAAGAAGGGATATACTGTGTTCTTGGATTGGAGGATTTAATATTGCAAAAAAGATCATGTTTCATAATTGAGCTATAATCAAAGCCACACTATTAGTAATCCTAGCAGATTGTTTTTGTAGAAACTGACAAATTATTTCTAAATTTCATATGAAAACAAAAAAGATCAAGAATAAAAAAGACAATCTTGAGAGAGAACAAAGCGGGAGAATTGCCACCTACCAGATATCAAGAATCATTAAGAAGTTATAATAATTCTGGCATTAGCTCAAAGAGAATCCCATAGCCTCATGGAACACAATAAAGATTCCAGAAGCACATGTACTCATGTACTCAGTCAATTTATGTTATAGGTGCTATTGGAATGCAGAGAAATTGATGTTTCAAACATAAGAGACTGAATATGCAAATTGAACCATGACCAAACTACATATAAAAATAGAACCCTCACCCACAGCCTACCTAGAAATCAGCCTAAAAGCCAAACCACAATCTTTGCAGCAAAACGTCCATGAAGTCAAACCACAGCGATGGTCCCAACATGGCCAGGACTTGATCAGTAACTGACAGCTTTCCTAAGTTTGATCACTGCTACAAATGTATAAGCAACCGGAGAAAGCCAAATAGACTCCTCTAACCAATTACACGGGATGGCCCACTTCTAGTTTTCTTGCCTCCAGCTCCCCCATGCCAACACCCTCCAATCAAGGTCTATCTCAACTCTTCATATTTTTCTACTTATAAAGCCTCCCCCGTGTTCTGCTTGCCTTTGAGTCTCTACCAAATGCAAGTGAGGTGGCTGACTCACTTGCTGTAGCACTCTCTGAATAGTTTTTCTTGTTGATTTCCACAAATATTACAGGACCAACTGGATCTCTACATAAGAAAACAATGAACTTAGACCCTCTTCCTCACAGCATATACAAAAACAAATTCTAGATGGATCATTGATATGAATGTAGAAGAAATTTTAAAAATAGTACAATATGAGATATCTTCGTGACCTTATGATGAGCAAATATATTATTTTAAACTTTACACCAAAAACTAACACAAGACTAAAATTGATGAAGTGAACTTAACCAAATTTTAAAACTCTAGTAGTTCAAAAAATCCTTAAGAGATTCAAGAGACTGGTGACAACAGCAGAATCGAGTTTAGCAGAAGTCCCCTTATCAGTGTGCCGTTGCCATAACAGTGGCATTGGGTGGGGGGTTTCAAGATCAAGACTCCTCCGGTGCCATTATTTGCGTGCAGTTTTTATTTTCTAGACTTCTTTAGTTCTTACCCACTTTTTTGAACATGGATCTCCAGAATTTCCTTTGGTTCTATGAGCTGTTCAAGAACTTATACTATCTATTCTGCATAAATTTGCTAGAGTTGATTTCTGTTCCTTGCCACCAAGAATCTCAGTTTACTAAATAAATAAATAAATAAATAAATAAATAAATAAATAAATAAATAAAGTATTACAAATTACTAGCTCCAAAATGTGGAACAGGCTAACCAGGGAATATATAGCGTAGGAGAGAGAAGGCCTCAATATTCCAAGCTGGGATATTTAAAATAATTACCATTTAATAGTAAAAAAAAATATGTTTTGACCGCAGCTTTTGTATATTGGAAGTCAGATTGTGCATATTCCAAGCACAACAGTAGGAAAAAGAAGCTGTACATTGGAATGCTTGCCAGTTTCAAAAAGAAACAAACATACAAGCTTAACCTGATAATGGCTATTTTGAAAGCAGTAAAATATAAAATACATCTTTATTAACAGAGAACCTCTTGATTTATAAAATCTAAAATTTTAAATCTGCCTTGACACCTTTGATCTTCACATCATCCCCAAGGCCTAAACGGGAGTTCCCTGGTCTAGTCAGATACAACCATCCACCCAGCAGAAAAGATGCCCACTAAGCTTGTTCCTCTATTAGGCCAGCTGTTCCCAACCCCGCCCTCAACCTATGGGCTTCACCTCCTTGCTGGCCCTCAAAATTATTCAATGAATCCAATTACATCCTCCCACGGGAAACATGGGGCACCTCATCCTCTTGTTACTACAAAGCTTGCCTCCCACAGTCCTTTCTCATTCACTCTGCTCCCAGTTACAGCCCCTGTGTGACCCTGCATGGCATGTAGTTCCTCCTTTCCCAGGATGTGAGTATAGGTGACTAATAAACTGCTGTCAATCTAAACCTATCCAGTGCCAGGTATTATGTGGTCTGTCACCTTGTATTATTTAGGATGGGGGATGCCTCCATTACCAGTGTGGTGAATAGGAAGCGATCAGCAATCTTCTGTGCCTGAAGACAACCAAATGCCTCAAAGTCTAGACAGCTGGAGTCCAGAAGGACCAGAAAAGTCAAATTCTCTTCTTCTAGCTAAGGTTTGCATATGAAAAGTTAGGCAGTAATTGACATAATATGTCACCATCCAAACTTAACACAGAGGCCTTTTCAAGGATCTCTTATATGTATTCTATGACTACAAAGAGGACAGCCAAGCCCCTTATAAGATGTAGACTGAAGATAAGAGTGAACTATCTGCATTTCTTTACCAGAGTCTGTCGCCTAAAGGAGGAAGCCATGATGGAGATGGACCCTTTTAAAGTAAGGGGCGCAGAGATGGGCAGGCTTTGCAATCTTTTGCTGAGGCCACAAAGATCCCTGAATTCAAGAACTCTGATGAGACAAGACCTGTAGCTCTAGCTATAAGCACCATTGTGTGCCCAAGTCAACCAGTCCCTCTGCTAGACAGTTTGGTGTGGAGATATGAAATCTGAAACTGCTACGGCCATACTGCCATTATGAAAATAAATCTGACATTACAGAAGACAGAAAAAACAAAACAAAACAAAACAAAAAAAAACAGAAGAAATTGGCTCTTTGGTGTTCTTGAGCTACTAACTCAAATTCTGAAGCCAGCCTTACTCTTGGCCTTCTCAGGTAGGTGGGACCATAAATCCCCGTTATTGTTTAAGTAAATTTGAGTTGTTCTTTCTATAACTTGGTATAAGTATTCCAGTCAGGAGCCATAAACCAATAGTTTTCTCAAACACTACTCAAAAAATAGATGAGATGAGATTGTAATTATTGAGATATTTCTGGACATCTTACGATTTAAGTTATATCTCTGTACCTCTGAAATGAGAAATTGTTGATGTGTTTTAGGAAAACAAAGATTCACAGCTATTGAGTAGGTAAAAACTAAAGAGACTTAGAGGTGGAAGGAAACAATAATGGTCGGATGACAGGGAAGATATGGAGACAGTTAAGACCAGGAAGAAGTCCAAATGAATGGTACTTACGAATGACACATGTAAGATAAAAATGCTTAAAGATGAACCCAGGTAGACAGGAAAGACTTGCAGGTACAAGTCAGGAAGTAGACAAAAGCTTTTCAAGAGCACCATGTGGATTCTAAATGGTGCAGCTGTAAATAATCCTCTAAGAACCTTGGTCAGTGTTTCTAAATCTTTCTCAAATGTGATTAAAAATGATAAAGTGAGACAGGGACTCTCAGTCAGGAGGAATGTAAAGAAAGGAAAAGTGATTCGCTGTAATTATGTTCTTCAAAACTGTGAAATATCCAGCCTTAAATTTCAGCGCATTTCCATTTTCCTCTTGGTGACTTTTTTTCCTTTGCTCCATTTCTTAGATATCCAGAAAAGCTCTGTTTCTATCCATAAAGTTCTGTCATGATCACAGGGAATCACAACACGTATTGCATCCCACCCTCCTGGTGGGCATATCCAAATACAAAATGAATGAATGTGTGTATATCTCATACATATGGCTTGCCCCATAACACTTGAGATGAGGACACAATGTTGCTAAAGGAAGGCAGATGCTGCATGTAGAATGAAAGCACCTGTGAATAGAGCAAGTGTTGCCTAAAAGGGAGGATGAGTGACTTGGCCACAGTTCTGCTCATCTTCTCATGGCTTCCCATCACCTATAGAACAAAATTCAATATTTTGCACAGCATACAATCATTATAAATGACCCACCAAACTGACTAGCCCAGTCTAAGGCCATTTTTTTTTTACTTGATACTTCAAAAAAGATGAAACACATGTACTTCCTAAAATATATTCTTTCTCATCGTCTTAAAACATAATGCTATTTTTCTTTGAAATCCATTTCTATCTACTTATTAACACCAATACATACTTACAGGTAGCATCTTTACTAAAACGTTCCCTGGCATATCCAGACTGGTCTAAATGTCCCAGTATTCCTCAATTATCTTTGTATTACAGCACAATATTTTTGAATTTCAATCACTTGCTTATCTTACTAGCCTGTGAACAGGGAGCCTGTCTTATTTATATCTATTCTTATGGTATCTACTTGGTGCTTTGCACATACTGGGCTCAAAAAAGAAATATCTGTCATATGAATGAATGAATGATGCCAGAAAAGCCAGCTTTATAAATTGATAGTAAAACATGCTTGTTATTTTGATGTGCACTATAAACTGTGTGTTATTTTGATATGTACTATGAAAGGCAAAAAAAAAAAAAGAAGTTTCTATTTAGTTGAAGACATTTAAATATCAGAATTGTTTCTTAGTTTAAATTATTACTTTGATTCCTGTAAAATGTAAGTGCCCTTTGAAAAGATAACTCTTTATTATTCATTCCTAATCTATCTTAGATTTAGCATGTTGACAACTAAATTCACTCCCCTGGGTGTATCTGCTCTTCCCTGACTTCCTTTGGTCCAAATATGCTGCCTGGGGAAGTTGATGTGTGCTCCAGGTCAGTGTTTTTGACTTAGTTACGGTTTTTAAGTTTCTAATAAATTACCGCAAGTTTCACAGTGATAGGTGTAAGAGCACATATACTCCTGAAAGAGAAAGGAGAAATTCTTATGAAGGGGGATTGAAGACATTTAGAGAATTGAAATTTCAAACTTTCAAGCACAGTACACTGAAGGTCAGCGTGCCTGTGTGGAAGGGCTTACTGATGGTGGCTTTCCCTGGTCCACAATAAATTACAGTGTTTGAACTGACTCACTAAATGATGGAAATAAAGAAATTCCATGCAGAGAAACTGTCATGTGGAATATAATCAAAATCTGAAATGCAATAATATCAGACTTTAAAAAATGACCCAAGTTACTCCAATTGAACCTTTGCACTTTGACCTCCGTTAGTTCCTTTTGTTTGCTTCTTAAGTGAAATAGACATAAAGTAAAACCCCTTGATAGGTTTCCATGCAGAGAATGGATGGTGATAGCATCACAAAGCCCTTACCAACAAGGCCACATTGCTTATCACTGCCAGATGAATTATTCACCATTTCAGCTTTCTTTCAAGATTGGGATATGGAGAGAAGGTGAACTTTACAGTCAGCTTTGCACTTCTGGGGTCAGCCAAGCACTTATCTTCAGAGTGACAGAGAAACATTAATTTTGCAAGGTCCTCTACTTCATTCTACTGCAGTGGAAATCCAACCAAGACCTTATCAGTCCAAGAGATCAGCCTTGGAGCTATGTAAGAATAAACTCACCTTGAACAGAATAAACTCAGGTAGGGAAAAGGATGAATTTTAATGTCATAGATTTGCAGTTTCGGATACAAAGCTGCCTTCAATCTGTGCATAAGTATTATTTTTACCTTTTAATTGGGACTTCCTATCTTTCTGTAGCACCTCAGATAATACAGAATTCAAGGTTTCCTGTTTCTCTGACTCCATTACCCTAGGATGATAGTAACCTTTCAGTCATTTAACTTCTCCCCAACTACAGGGTGCATTTCAGGCCCCAATTATGAAATTGGCCCATATTTGTCTTTCATTTTCCTCTTTGTACTCTTTTCCCCCATACTGGATCCCTTTGTCCTCTTTCTTTGTTTTAATCTCACTTGATGCCCTTAGCAAATGAAGTAAGAACTAATTTATAATGAAGTTAGATAATCTATATGTTCTTTTTATCCAGAGGAATTGTTACTTAAGGAAGGCACAAAGCAAGAAGTGCCCCAAGTAGGTTAGTTACTTGGTAGTTCTTTTTATTCACTGTTTTATTACATTCATTCTAAAAACATAAATTCAATACTTCCTATGTGCCACACTCTGCAAACATAGATGACAAATACAGGTGCTGTCCTTAAAGAACACACCCTCCAGTGAAGGCACAGACATGAGAGCATCATGATGTAGGGTGATAAAGGGAATCATAGAGGCAGACTAGGGTGTATGTGCAATGGCCTTTCTACCAGGATTAGCATACTTCTCAAGGATGATGTTTTTCCCAAGAGCATGAAGGCTTGGGGAATATTTGAGATATCAGCTTCCAGGTCCTTAGCAGTTCATGTGTTTTCTGTCCTGAAACTGATCTTTCTACTGGATTTTCTTTTTCTGCCTACCTTCTCACAATAGTCATTCTCTGACTTTAAAAAGCAAAGGCTTACTAAGGCAAATCACCTTCAGATATCGGAACCTACATCAATGATATCAAAGAAAGGAACAATTCAAAATAGTGGTTTCTGGGCTGAGAAAGTAAATAACTTTGACGACTAAGAAATCCTTTTACAAATCAGATGTTTCTGATGCTTTGCTTTTAACAAAATTGGCATATACTCGTACATTATTAAAAATAAAAGTTAATGCTAGATCAGAGAGGGATTTTTTTTGTTTGTTTTTTGGTTTTGTTTTTTTGCTGATAACTCAGAAGGTAGTCAAAGACCTGAAAGACACTGGTATAACAAAATATTTTCCATTCCCATATACATATTTATGTGAACAAGGTTTATCATGCATAGTCTTTAAAAACTAAAACTAGAAAGAAAATTTTGGGGAGTACCCTGCCACATTCTAAAAAATAATATTTATAACTAGGTACATTAATTTAAAAGTTATAAATAAGAACTCTATTATGTCATTAAGAGATTAGTTCCAATAAATTTAACTTTTTCCACGTGAAATAGTCATCAAAATGTAACACTGTGTTTATATCATTGTGACTAATTGTATACTATAGATAATTATAATGATAACTCAATCCAGAAAAACATCTAACACTTAGAACCTATTGTCACACAAAATATTTTAAGGAATATTTAAATACTATTTATTTACTTATTGTTTGCAGAGAAGTATAAAAGAGTTATCAACAAAATATTTTCCAACACAAAAACGTTAAATTTAGATACGTTACCTGGTGGATATGAAATGGAAATATAAGTTCAAGGAAAGAAGAGCTTGTTAATATAAGTAAAAATAAGATGAATCAAGATGAAAGGTTCAGAGGAGAGGAAATGAAGGTAGAAGAGACCTTTAAGGGGTGGGGGAGAAATAGGAAATACCAAAGTACATATTCCAGAAAAAGCTTTGCAAATCAAGGGGACTGCAGGTGATTATCAGCATGGAATTGTTGGGAAAAGGAATGGGGAAATCAACTTAGCAGCACAGAGTTGCTTGAAGATGGCAACTCATTGCAATCGCTGGAGTGACTCTTCCCTGTTTCTCTCAATGAGATACGTTGAGCTCTCATTAAAAAATACAGCTTTCTGAGCGTGCTCAGCCAGATGAGTTCATATTTAATTCAAGACCAGTGATTTTGAAGCCTTGGCAAAAGCTGGATGAGTTCAGTCTGGACTTTCTCAGCTCCTACTGGATTTGGAAGGTTCAGCTAACAGAGTTAAATGTCTCAGGCCCAAGAAAATAAAAATTGGTAGTTGTCAGTAAGATGTGATAATCTTTGTTCCCATTCCTAACCTGAAATCTGTCCAAAAGATCCAAGTCCAGCTAGTCCATTAATTGGAGAAGAGTTAAGTGGCAAGCAGTTTGTCATTATTTATTGCTCATTGAAGAAGTTTCTCTAATATATGTGAGTCATAAAAGAGACAAAAAAAGACAGAAAAAAATGTTCCATGATATCATCCTTCAAGGCTCAGGTCTTCCCAAGTAAAATTGTGGTCAAGAGAATTTGCCTGAACATGGATGGCAGCTGGCTTTTAAAGATATTTTTGGAAAAAGCATAGCAGAACAATGTTGAAAAGAAGGCTGAAACTTTTGTTCTGCTTATATATAAAATGTTCACAGGTAAGTTAGTTAACTTTTAACTCCAAGAGTGTCAGTGCTAAACATAGATAACTAAATAAAATGTATCATTTTTTTTTAAGATGAAGAGGAAGAGGAAAGAGGAGGGGGAGAGGGAAATCAGTCAAAGAGTTTTTAAAAGTCTGAAACATAGAGGGTTCCAGCTTAAGTTGCAGATATTGAATTTATAGTGGTGTCATCACCGGTATGTATTTTTCTGCAGGAATTCTAAAGTCCAAAGAAGATTTTATAGAGTTGGTGTGATAGAAAGGTAAGAGGACAAGAGCATGTAGGTAACTGGCAAGAAAATTGTCAAAATAATGGACTCTGATTATCAAGGCTGGATGGAGACTGGACTAGAGGCAAAAGAGGTCGTGGCTGTAGTTGTGAGTGTGTGCAGAATTAAAGACCCTAGTAGACAGGGGGCCACAGGTAGGTTTGCAGGGCAGTCACAGGGAGCAAAAAGAGTAACCAAGATAAATTATTATAGGCCAAGAAGCAGGAGTGATAAGATCAGAGTGCCACCAGGGTGTGATATTAGGACACTGGAATGGTACTTAATTAATAGTTAAAATCCAAGGAAAAAGTATTTTGGAAGTTTCTTGGGGCAATTTATCTGTTAATTTCTGTTATGAAGATAAATCTGCCTTGACCTGAGCACACCCGTAGAAAGATGGTTTGTTGTCTTAGGATTTTATAAACACATACTGTCTCTTTTTAGATATGTAAAGTTAAAGACAAGAGTCCCAGATTTGCGTTGTATCTACACAATTTAAAAAAAAAATGAGGAGAGAGTGAGCAAGATGTGAGAAGGAAAGGGAGGAAAGTGGGGAAAGGGAGGAGAGGGAAGAAAAAGAAGAGACTGAGAATGAGTATAAATCTAATTCTGTGGATTTCTTTTGTTGGAAGTAAACTCAAGTTTTGTTTTTTCAAGTCAACTAGATCTCATCATGGTCTTAATACAAAAAAAAAAAAAAAATTGTCCCACTTTTAAAATGGGAGGTAATCACATTGACAAAATGGCTGTCACTGAACCTACTCAGGTCTTTCTCTTGCTTTCCACATCCTGCACCACAACCATAAAAACAATATGATGTTTTATTGAGCATCTACTTTGATCCAGGCTCCAAAAAAATCTAACTACTTGGAGTTCCCATTGTATCTCTCTCTCTCTCTCTTTCTCTCTCCCTCTCTCTCTCTCTCCCTCTCTCTCTCTCCCTCTCTCCCTCTCTCTCTCTCTCTCTCTCTCTCTCTCTCTCTCTCTCTCTCTCTCTGTCTCTCTTGCTCTTTCTCTCTCTTACACACACACACACACACACACACACACACACACACACCTATGTGATCTTTGTACTTGCAGTTTCTTCTCCCTGGAATACACTTTCTTCTGCACTTTTCCTCCTGAGACATTTCTACCCTTTCCTCAAAGCTTAGCAAAGCACCACAGATTTTATGATGCCGAACAATTAGGCAGACAAAGTTGCATTTTACTCTATTAAATTCATTACTACTGCTATTGTATTATAACTGTTGATGTCATTTTTCTAGCCACAAGGTTGTGTTTATTCCCAAGACCAAATACACTGTAAGGTGAATAGATGGTATTAAATAAATATTTGTTGAATCAGTAGTCTGATGCATGAATCAATTAATGAATAAATCTGCGCCAATATCTTCTGAACTCTTTCTGTACCAGTAAATTGCTACATACAAAGGGGAAAACACTGGGCGCCAATCACAATTTCCAAAAAGGTAATAGCCCTTTCAAAGACATTCTGCACTATTTGCATTATAACTTATATTGGTGGTGACAATGGTAATGTTCTTATTGATAATTTCAGGAACTTTGGTACCAATTCAGTATCAAATACAAGAAATGAAATGGGATAATGAAGGGTTTGGAACAGGCACATTGAATTGAGGCCTTGTGTTTCTGCTACATATTGCATAAGCTCTTAGTTTAACTCTTTTCCTGCTGACTCCCACCTCTCCCACTTGTTAGGGTATTATCTTCGCAGTTTTCATGGGACCAACCTGGTATTTTTGGAAATGACACTCTAAGTAATTTAAGTATAGGATAGTATGAGCTGATGAAGTACTGTAATTTAATTTTATTGCAACAGTAAATAAATGCACAGTATAACGTGCTGAGATAGTCTATTGATCTTTTCAGTCAATATTGGAAGAAAAATTCCTAACAAAAATTAAAATTAAAATATTCTTAGAAAAGATATTATTTTCAGCTTTTAATACTACAAGTAAAATTGGTAGGGTAATTGTTTCATTTTACACACATCTAATACATACATAGATGACCCTGAACTGAATTCACAGCTGATCAGGTCACATACAGTAGGCATACATTTAGTACAAGGTTACTTATTATGTTACCTCTTGGAAGTAATCAGCCTAAGAGTAGGATACACTTGTGTGTTTATGTTCAGCCAAAAAGATGTCACAAAATTCAGGAACCCAAGGAAACCTCAAAGGTGTTCCTCAGAGATAAAGTATTTCTTTCTAAGGGCCCAATTTCAATTTATAATCTTGATTATCTATTCAGCATAATAAAAAATAATGTGATTTAGTATTGGAGAGGATTTCAAGAGAAAGACAGAATTTTCATAATGATAAATGATGGTTACTTTTTAAAGTAGAAGGAATGCTTCAGAAAATATGATTAAAAACAAACCAAAAAAAAAACAAGCAAAGAACTACAAAAACTTTCAATACTGGGAAGATTGTTTACATCCCTAAACAACCGCTTTGGATATTTTAGATTTTAGTTTGACTAGGAAATAATTAATAATCCTTCCTGATGTGTGAATCAAAATTATTTTCAAATGTATACAAATTTGACCTGAAAATGTGTCATATCCGGAAATCAATTTCAGTTTTCCTGTCACGGAAAGTCATTGGCTCTATATTGATACCTTTGTAATTGGAAAACGTTTCAATTAAATGTAATCAATCCATAGAAAATGTCTACTATGTCCCACATACTGTGATAGGCACTTGAAGATACAGAGAGATAATTGATGTGCAGTTTCTATTATTATGGACTGAAAATTTTAATGGTCCAGTTCCATTTAAAACTTGGGAGTGGCTGCTGCGACCCATTGAGGGACATATGAAGAACTTAAATTTTTACAAAGTTGACATGGGGGATTCAGGAATATATCACAATAACAAATTATATTATTTTTAAGTATTGGAATTCCTTTTTTAAATACCTCAAACAGAGGTTTGCTTTTTAAAATGTAATTCCCTCCAAATAAGTATATTTTCCCACCATGGATGTTATACACAGTGCATCCTTTAAGAATCTAAAGCTTTTTTTTTCAAGAAAGAAATTTTATTTAAATAAGGCATTTAGCTAGGTAATTCATATTGAATTATTGTTGCGGTTAAAAATTAAATGATCTCCTTGAGACATTTTTTCCCCCTCATTCGCCAATATTTCTTCTTCCCTTTTGACATGACTGCTTTACTGCTTCAGATGTTAGAGAGGATTAGTCCTTCTATACATGAGGCAGGACTCTGATTCAAAAGTGATTCTGAGCCAAGCTATGTTAGAACCGTACATATTTTGTCTAATAGAAGAATAAAATTTCTACATGGAATACTATATGTGTTCATTCTGGGGCTTTTCCCTCAAATTCTGTCCTTTCAACAGAATTGAGCTTACCTTGGTAGCTCTCATTATAAAAGGTGATAAGAGAATGGATTGATCTTGGAGGAAGCAAGTCCTTCAAATAATAGCTAACCTTTTACTAGGGGAGAAACGGAACATCTATGAATACTTCAGTAGGAAAATAGAGTACACCTTTTATTCTGTTTGTTTTTTGCACAAGTTTATTAGATACAGAAGTGGAGTCTGAGATCTTAGAAGTGCCCTAAGTAAATACAAAATCAAAAATTTAAGTGGGTCAATACTTATTTAAATAAGTCATAATATACCTTAAAATGAGTGAATACAATTATGTCTAGAAACAACATAGGTTTCTACCCTAAGCAATAGTATTTTTTAAATGAATTTTTTTTTAGGAAATGAGAATAGGCTCTCTCCCTAATCCAATCAAGCTAACTGAGGTCAAACTGATGAAAACACATTACTGACGAAAACTGTAATGTGTGCTTTTTTTTTGTATCTTAACTGACCCTAAGAGAGCAAATAAGTTTGATGATTGAAAACACAATTAATTTAACAATTAGAACTTCTCAGTGCTTACTTATTACCATTCAAGAAAGAGAAATATTTGTAAAATTAATTCTTCAATTTGCTCTAATTTTTTGCCAATCAAGCCACATGCTGGTTACCAGATTAGATTCCAAGATACCCTAGAAAGATGTTCTGGTTAAATGACACAAAGTTATGTAACAGAATAGTTCTCTAGTGTCTGATTATACCAGGATTACTATAAATATGGCACTCAGGACTGGGATTAGGTCAGTCATCACTCCAGGTGCCCTTGGGTATAGCTCCCTCATACTTATTTGTGTTTTCTTCCTTCTGAAACATGTACCAGAGCTTTCATGTGAAGAAAATGTCTCAGGAAGAATGTCAACTCATTGTTGACTATGTAATTATTGCTTCTGAGACACAGATAAAAGCTTCTAGATAACCTGAACTTGGGTCAAAATTGAGAATTCTAAGGTCTGCACCTGATAATCTGTATTTCTAATGGAATAAAGGTAAACATAGGGCCAAGAATGATCATTTAATAAATATTTTGGGAGATTTACTATGTTCAGGGAGCCACTGTCAATAAGAAAGACCAAAAATTAAAAAATAAAATAAAGCCATTTGATTATAGCTTCCAGGACAGAAATAATTAATAATCATTGAAACACAAAACTGAGAGGCAGATTCATAGTTGGCCTAGAAAATAGGGATGAAGATCTCTACTTTCCCCTGCCCAGGAGAGTGAGAAGTGAATTCCTCTTGCCAGTGCCCTTCTGGATGACCAACCAGGAGACAAGCTCTCGTTGGCATTGTTCAGAGATGTAAGCCCCACCCTGCACATGGGCGGAGTCTCACACGTGATCCCCTGAAGGAGCACGGAAAGGAGCCGAAGGAGCTTGTCAGGCCTTGTGTTTAACTGAGAACCCTGAACTCCTGCTCACTCCTGCCTGGAGGCCTCAGTGCAGCGCTGATACTGAAGAAGCATTCATCGTCATGCCTGATTTTGCTTATGCTCAACTCTACTGCTGCTACGACTGACACTTGTACGTCAATGACAGTGCTAATAATGACCCTGATAACATTTTAAACTTGCATATCCTCCATTCATTTCAGAGCATTCTCATTCTACTTCATATGAATCCTCAGACAAGTCTATAAGCAAAGAAGATAGCGACATTTATCCCATTCAACAGGTGAGAACTTTGCAAATCAAAGTGGTTGTTTGGATTGTCACAACAGGTTATTTATTTCTGAGAGAGCTTGGAAATAAGATCCAGCAAATGACTGATTCCAGAGGTACTTCCTTCTATTGGTCGCAACCAGGCACTCTGAATCCCAGGAAATGCTTTCTTCTGGGTGTATGGAAAATTCTGGAGGTCTAGAAACAAGAAGACATAAAGAGATCACACAGGCTTAGCTTTATTTCTGTCATCGTCCTCATTACTCTTTTTAACCGTCTCAGGCCCATGTGCCCAGAGGGAAAATAACAAATTAACATTCTTCTTTACAACTGTCATAAATCTTAATTCATTCTATGCAAGTGACTGGTAACTTCCCATACTCTCCCAGCCTTCAATATGTTCTCACTCCAGCAGTACAGAAGGTTTCAATCTTATAGACAGGGTTGCCGAGTTGGGATGGAACTGGGGAATGGAAACAGATATTAACACAGATATTGGATCAATGCAAAAAAAATTTTAAAAAGTAAGTTTAAGGTAGAAATGTAAACAGAACATTTAGAATACTTTTATTTCTCTAGATCTTTATTGAGAATGCCGTAAGAAGCTTTTAAGTATTTTGGGGGCAAAATCCAGGGAAAATGTAAAAGACAAGAAAGAGTTACAGGATGATTTTAAACAGTACATTTTTTAAGTGCTTTCCTTTTGAAAATGTCTGAGAGACTCATTCCATATATGTACAACCAAATATGCTGTTCCCTTGGACATTTATCCTGTTTTATTACCTTAGTAGCTAATCATGTAAAGGAAGTAGATTCTGGCTTTTGTTCATTCCAAACAGTAAAAAGAAAGTAAGCTTTGAGAACTTGAGCTCACAATGTAATTGAAGAGAAAAATAATCACAATTAAAACGGATAAAGGTTGAAGGAAAGAGAAATGGCTAGAAGAAGAGAGCTTAGCAACTCAGAATGTAGCAAAAATTATTGTCCCTGGAAAGAGGGACAATGGTGACTTCATTGCCAGCCCCTGGCAACAGGACTTAAACTTAGTCGGCTTTGGATTGCCTCCTACTGCAAAGGAAATACTTTTACTTTAACAGACAAAGGTTAAATTATGCTTAGATGCTGACCTAGGGTATCTTTCCTTCTGATGACTCAGAAACCATAATTGCTCATTGTCTACTGAATTCCTATAAATACAGGACAGAAAGGCCTTTGAAGTACAGTTGACCCTCACTGGAATAGCACAGATTTGAACAACGCAGATTCACTTACACGTGGAACTTTTTCAGTAAATACGTACAATATAGTAAATGTATTTTTTCTTCCTTATGGTTTTCGAAATAGCATTTTCTTTTCTCTAGCTTACTTGATTATAAGAATACAGTATATAATACATATAACATACAAAATATGTATTAATGCACTGTTTATGTTATCAGCAAGGCTTCCAGTAAACAGTAGGCTATTAGTAGTTAAATTTTTTAGGAGTCGAAAGTTACACACAGATTTTCGACTGCACAGGTGATTGATTGGCACCTCTAACACCCGAATTGTTCAAGGGACAACTATAATCTAATTCCACTACATACCATGTTCAATAGGGTTTTCTGTCTGGCTTTTAGCAGAATGAAGAGAGAAGAGCCCATGCCTACAAACAGGTGGTAAAAATCTGAGTTTCAGCTCAGTCTCTGACTAGCTATATGACTTCTGTCAGGTGCTTTAATCTGTTAGGGGCTCATTTCAATTAAATGTGTAAGGAAGGTGTTACATTTTGTATGTGCTTGTATTAGGGGCCATGTTCTTATCACTAAACTATGAGTGGAGAGTAACAGAATATAGATTTTCAACAGCCTTAATAGCTGACTCAGTATGATATGCATATATCATATATATATATATATATATATATATATATATATATATATATATGTGTTCTTAGTGATGGTTTTATTTTGAGTAAAGTGGAGATGATTACACAAGGCCAGACACCTGCTTCATTGCTACCATTCATGATCTAAAACTAAGTTGGGGGAAGTGAGATGTCTCTTCATACTTCAAGTACAAGCATGTATGGAGGATTTGATATTACTATGATTAAATGGCAAGAAGTTTCCCTTTCCTTATTGATTTTTTCTTCTGTGATATTGAGGGTATATATATTGTGTGTGTGTGTGTGTGTGTGTGTGTGTGTGTGTGTATATATATATATATATATATATATATATATATATCTGAAACTATATTAGGTTGGTGCAAAAGTAATTGCAATTTTTGCAATTATTTTTAACCTTCTACATCACAATTACCTTTGCACCAACTTAATACTTCATTTTTCTGATTACAAATGCTTCTGCAACTGTGAACATTTAATGTCACTACGTTTTTTCCTCCCCATTCACTCCTGCTCAGTTAGGGAGTGCATTTTCTTATGCATTTGTGTTGAGTTCTCTATGTAGCCAAATTTCTGCTTTGGAAGGGAAGTAGAATCATGGAACTGAGTAATCCAGAGCAGTTGTCTGCCCTAGCATATAGGTTTGAAATGCTCCAAGAGGTGTCGTGTATCAATTTTTGCATCCACAGCACTTAGCCCTGTCTCTGGTACAGAAAATGGTGCTCAAAATGTGTCTATGGTACAAAAGTAATTGCGGTTTCAGACCGTGAATTTTAAATCATTATAACTAGGCTCAAACACATCTTTATTAATCAAAACAGGAGCCATTACAATCAACACATTTTTGCCAATGAGAAATAAGTTTGTTTATTCCTGTAGTGTAAAAATCCATGCTTTGGGATTCAATGAACTCTTAGAAAGCATTTTCTGCATCCTGTTGGTTGTGGAAGCATTTTCCCAGCAAAAAGTTGTCAAGATGCTTGGAGGAGTGGTAATCGGTTGGTGAGAGGTCAGGTGAATATGGCAAATGAGGCAAAATTTCATAGCCCAATTAGCTCAACTTTGGAAGTATTGGTTGTGCAAAATGCGGTCTGGCATTGTCGTGGAGAAGAATTGAGCCCTTTCTATTGACCAATGCCTGCTGCAGGCGTTGCAGTTTTCGGTGCATCTCATTGATTTGCTGAGCGTACTTCTCAGATGTAATGGTTTTGCTGGGATTCAGAAAGCTGTAGTGGATCAGACCGGCAGCAGACCACCGAATAGTGACCATGACCTTTTTTGGTACAAGTTTGGCTTTGGGAAGTGCTTTGGAGCTTCTTCTTGGTCCAACCACTGAGCTGGTCATTGCCAATTGTCATATAAAATCCACTTTTCAACACACGTCACAATCCGATGGACAAATGGTTCATTGTTGTTGTGGAGAATAAGAGAAGTCAACACTTCAAAATGACAATGTTTTTTGTTTTTTTTTTATTTTCGGTCAGCTCGTTAGGCACCCGCTTATTGAGCTTTTTCACCTTTCCAATTTGGTTCAAATGCCGAACGACTGTAGAATGGTCGATATTAAGTTCTTTGGCAGCTTCTTATGTAGTTGTAAGAGCATCAGTTCGATGATTGCTCTCAGTTGGTTGTTGTCAACTTCTGATAGCCGGCCACTATGCTCCTTATCTTCAAGGCTCTCGTCTCCTGTGCCAAACTTTGTGAACCACCACTGCAATGTATGTTCATTAACAGTTCCTGGGCCAAAAGCATTGTTGATGTTGCAAGTTGTCTCTGCTGCTTTACGACCCATTTTGAACTCGAATTACGAAAATCACTTGAATTTGATGTCTGTGTAATGTCATTTCAATAGTCTAAAATAAATATAAAATAGACAGCAAGTAATAAGTCATTAGCAAAAAATAAAATAAAATAAAATAAAGCAAGAAATGCACATTAAAATGATGTATAACATAACCACATTTATTTAAGAATGTATTCCAATATCAAACGGCAAAGTTCAACAATGCAAACACTGCAATTACTATTGCATCAACCTCATAAATTGTATGGGGATATTTAAATATAGTTGTTCAAGAAAAACATACCGAATGATTAAATTGTAAGTATGTTGACTAATGACTTATTGAAAAGTGAACTCACACTTGTATCCACCACCTGGTAAGATACAAAATATTACCAGTATCATAGAAGCCCTCCCTGTGCACCTTCCCAAGAACTACCACTGTTCTTTCCCAAAGAGAACCACTGCCTGACTTTTAACATGATTGAGTATTTTTGCCTGCTTTTGAACTCTATATGACTGGAATGTTACAATACATACTCATTAATGTCTGGCTTTTTTCACTTATCGTCAGGTTTGCAATATTCATCCATGTTTTTGTTTGTAGCTGTAGTACACACATTTTCACTTTCATATATTATGCCATTTGTGAATGAAACACGCTTTTTCTTTTAATCCCTTCTACTGTTGATGGACATTTGAGTGGCTTTCAGGCTTGGGTTCCCGTGAAAAATATTTCTGCGAAAATTCTGGTATACTTCTTTTGGTGTAAATGTGAAGATATTTCTGTTGGGTACATACCTAGAAGTAGAAACGCTGTTTCATTTGGTAGACATTTATTCAGGTTTGTAGATAATTACAGATAGATTCCCAAAATGGTTGTGCAAGATTGCATCCTCTCCAGAAGTATATTACACTTGTAGCTGCCCTACATACTCACCAACACTGTATTGTCAGTCTTTTAAATTGTAGCAATTGTGGTGAGTGTGTGATGGCATATCATTATGGTTCAATTTACTTTTCCTTCAATTCTAATAATTCCAAATGCCTTTGATATATTTATTAGCCATTTGGATATACACTTTTGTGAATCTCCCATTTAAGTCTCTTAGTCACGTTTTAAGTGGGTTATCAATCTTTTTCTTATTTATTATAAATTTCAATATAAATAACATACATTATGAATACAAATTCTTTGTTGCACATGTATATTATAGGTATTTTCTTCTCACTCTGCATCTCACGTTTTCACTTTATTAATGAGGTCATTTAATAAGGAGAAGTTATAAACTTTAATGTACTCAATCATTTTATTCATTTATTGAAAAGATTGTCTTTTCCTGTCTGTCCTGTGGAACTACCTTCTCATAAATCAAGTATAAATGTGAATCTGAACGTTATCCCTTTCCAGTGGTCTACTTCTCTAATTTTATGCTAATGTCACTGTATCCTAAATAATTATTGCAGCCTTCTAAGAAGGTTGATTATCTTGTATTGTTGGATCTTCATCTTAGTTCTATATTTCAACTTAATCTTGAGTCTTCTTGGCCCTTTGTATTCCCATACATACCTTAAAACCAGTTTATCATTTTCCACAAAAATAAACTGCTAAAATTTTGTATTGTGATAATATAATTGCATTGAATCTATAAATCAATTTATGGAGTTTTAACTTCTTAAGACTATAAACTCTTCCAATTCTTTAATATAGTAATATTTTATATTATCTCTAGAATGTCTAAACATCTTTCATTACATTTCTTTGTAGGGATTTGATATTTTATTGAGGCTATTGTAAATAACATGTGTTTAAAAATATTTTCTAAATACTGTTTGGTATTATTTAGAACAGCAATTGACTTTTGCACATCAACTATGTATCCAGCACCCTTTCTAATTTTACTTATGAATTGAAACAGTTAATTTGAATATGTGTGTGTGTGTGCGCGCGTGCACGTGTGTGCACTTGCATATACAGTCAATCCTCATTATTAACAGATTCCGTATATGCAAATTCACCTACTTACTAAAACATATTTGTAATCCTTAAATGCATATTCATGTAACATTCATGGTCATTTGTGAATATGTACAGAATTAGCAAAAATTTGAATCAACCCAGCACATAAATTCCTATATAGATTGAATAAAATGTTACTCTGCTTTCTTGTTTCATCTTGTTTCATCTCTCACACTATAAACAAGTGTTTATAGTATGAGAGATGAAACAGTCTTTCTGGTGCTACATTTTTTTCATTTTTGTTGGTGATTTTACTGTTTAAAACGGCCTCCAAGCCTAGTGCTGAAGTGTGTCTCGTATCCCTAAGTGTAATTAGCCTGTGATGTGCCTTACAGAAAAGATATATGTGTTAAGTAAGCTTTGTTCAGGTGTGAGTTATAGGGCTGTTGGGCATGAATTCAATGCAATGAATCATGACTATATGTGTGAATGAATATATATACACACATATATGAATGAATACATATATATATGTGTGTGTGTGTATATATATATATATATATATATATATATATAGCTTTAAATGGCAATGCATATAAAACAAGGTTATGTATTGATTAATTAATGAAAATAATCTGACCAAAGGCTCTCAGACACTTAACCCTATATTTCCCTAGAAGCAATTGTTCAGTATTTGCTAGTTCAGTATTCATGTTGACTTTATAGAACATAACAACTACAAATAACTGGAATAAACTCTCTTTATATCTATGTATCTAAATATATTTCTCTATTCTGTATTATTATTATTATTATTATTTGCATTATTTGCATTATTGGATAGGATCGTCAATATAATGCCCAAATATTTGTAGTTAAAGTGAGCACACTGAGCACACTTGCCTTGTTTCCTAATCTTAGGGAAAAGGCTTCTAATATTTCTCCACTAAAACTCATATTTACTGTTCTTGGGAAGAGTGACACCAGGAAGAACCTCTGAACCTTGTGAGTAAAATCCTCCAAAAAACTTCACCATAAAAGTAATGAGAACCTTGGCAAAATATTTTCAAATCAACTTTTTCAGATCTCTGGAAATTAGCCAAAGGATTTCAAAAGCTGGGGAGAATTTGTTAAAGAAGCATGGCTGAATCTTGGTAATAATGGTGTTCTTTATGACACTTTCATTCACATTTCCTTCCTCCTAGCTCTGTGGTAGCCTTGAAGGTCAACAATTCTGGAATCAAGGTGAAAACCGGCATATTAATAGCCACTGAAAGTGGCAGAATGGCATTGGAGTACCTCCAAAGCCCATCCCTAGAGAATGATTGTATATATGATTTGTCCTGTGTGCCAATTCCCTCGAAAACCCCACTCACAGGGTTTGGGGCCAGAGTATATATGAGAAATGTCTGTTCCTTCCACTCAATTTTGCTGAAAACATAAAACTGCTCCAAAAATCATCTATTAATTTAAAATAGAAAATCTTTTTAAAAATTTGTAAAATGAACAGAGATTAAGACCTATGGCGCACAATCAAAAGTGCCAACATATGCATAATAGGCGTCACAGAATGAAAGGGGAAAGAAAGAGACAGAAAGAATACTTGAAGAAATAATGGCCAAAAATTGCAATATCTGATAAAATATATCTACACACTCAAGAAACTCAACAAATCACAAGAAGGATAAACTCAAAGATATTCATTCCTAGACACATTATAACAAAATAGTTGAAAGACAAAAAAAAAAAAGATTCTTGAAAACAGCAAATGAAAAGCAACTCATCAAATAAAAGGAATTCTCAATAGAATTAATTGCTGCTTCCTGATTAGAAGCCATGGAGTCAGAAAACAATGGGACTACATATTCAAAGTGCTGAAAGAAAAAGGCTCAGCCAAGAAGTCTATATCCACTAAAACTATTCTTCAAAAATAAAGGACAAATTAAGATACTCCCTAATAAACAAAAATTGAGAGTTTTCTTTGCTGTCAGACTTGCCATACTAGACATATTAATGGGACTCAGGCTGAAATAAAATAACTCAAAATAGTAACTTGATTTTAGAGGAGGGAATAAAGGACATCAGTATGATAGATAAATAGATAGATAGACAGAAGGTATATATATATATATATATATATATATATATATATATATATATATATATATATATATATACACATATATATAATCTTTGTGATACAAACTCAGATTCTCAGCCGCAAGTCCATACCCACAGTCTTTGAATACTTAGAGTAAAAAAAAGCAAAAAAATGGTATGGATCATTGGTGTATCTCTTTCACAAGAGAGAGAAGTTTAGTTCCTTTATTATTTGTTTCCACAACTTTCTGATGCCATCAACCAGAATATTTTAGTAGTTTGTCTGGTGTTAATCGTTCTGGGCAGGTCCATCACAGGCTGCAAACTTCTGCTTTATGCCTAGAAATGTAGGTCTCCTCCTCAGATGTTTTAATCTTTATTTAACTTTATATCTGAGATATTTCTCTTCTACATAGCATATATTTTTTAAAGATACTGTGTGACAATCTTTATGATTTAATTGGAGTTTAAGTCCATTTGTATTTAATATGACTGCTGATATTGGGAGATTTAACTACATCTTACTATTTCTTTCTATTTGTGTTACAGATGTCCTTTTTCCTCTCTCTCTCTCTCTCTCTCTCTCTCTCTCTCTCTCTCTCTCTCTCTCTCTTTATCTTTTTATTTCATTTTGGGTTAATCAGTATTTTTTTATTATACTATTTTAACTTGTATTAACTTATTACTTATGCAAACTTTTAGTATTGTTTTAGTGTCTTAGAGACTTCAGCATGCAGCACTGATTAATAAAAATCTCACTTAAAATGGAATTTTAAGTACATGCCAGAAAATGCAAGAATATTAAAGT
Source organism: Rhinolophus sinicus (assembly GCF_057876585.1). NCBI lineage: Eukaryota > Metazoa > Chordata > Mammalia > Chiroptera > Rhinolophidae > Rhinolophus > Rhinolophus sinicus. Next base: position 91,002,793 of record NC_142504.1, read on the forward strand.
ACTTTAACTTGATTTTCCTTCTGCATTTTATTGTATTTTAAAATATATTTTAATCCTGCTCATAGTTTGCATACTAACAATGAGAACTATATTGTTCTTGTTGCTTTAAACCAGGATTCAGTGAACTACAGCATTTGGGGACAAATGTAGCCCCTAGTGTGTTTATCTATGGCTTGATGGCTTGTGAACTAAGAATGTATATATATATGTATGTATATATATACATATATATATAAATGAATGAAATATATATATATATATAAATGCAAGGAATGAAAAACATGCAACAGAGGACATATGTTGCGTGCAAAGACAAACTTTTACCCTCTGACCCATAACAGAAAATTTTTGCTGATCCTACTTTAACCAATCAATATTAATTTAGATTTATCAGCAGATTTACCTTTTCAGAGATCTTGCGTCCATTTTGCATGATCAGGTTTCACCTCAGTTCATTTTATTTCTGCCTGGTGAAATCCCTTTACCATATTTGTTATTTCAGGTGTTGGCAATACATACTCTCATTTCTGGTAGATAATTTTGCTTCGTATGAAATTTCAGCTTGTAAGTTATTTTATTTTATCTCTAGTCATCATTTCTTGTTTAAATTCAGCTCTCTGACTTATTATTTCTCTTTTGAGTGTAAAGGATTTAGTTTTCTTCTGGTTGCTTTCGAAATTTTTCTCTTTAGCTTTGGTTTTCTGATATTAAATACGTTCTAGCTAGTTTTTGTTTCTCTTTTTTCTTGTTATTTTCCTTGATATTTGTAACACTTTTCTTTTTTAATTTTTTAATTTTAAATTTTTTTTTTTAAATTAAAGTTTATTGGGGTGACAATTGTTAGTTACATAGATTTCAGGTGTACAATTCTGTATTACATCATCTATAAAGCCCATTGTGTGTTCACCACCCAGAGTCAGTTCTCCTTCCGTCATCATATATTTGATCCCTCTTACCCTCATCTCCCACCCCCCTCCCCCTTACCCTCTGGTAAACACTAAACTATTGTCTGCATCTATGAGTTTTTGTTTCTCATTTGTTTGTCTTGTTCTTTTGTTGTTTTTGGTTTACATACCACATACCAGTGAAATCATATGGTTCTCTACTTTTTCTGTCTGACTTATTTCGCTTAGCATTATACTCTCAAGATCCATCCATGTTGTCACAAATGTTCCTGTATCATCTTGTCTTACCGCCAAATAGTATTCCATTGTGTATATCTTCTTTATCCATTAATCTATCGAAGGACATTTTGGTTGTTTCCATGTCTTGGCCACCATAAACAAAGCTGCAATGAACATTGGAGCACACGTGTCTTTATGGATAAGTGTTTTCAGGTTTTTTGGGGTAGATACCCAGGAGAGGGATTGCTGGGTCATATAGTAATTCTATTTGTAATTTTTTAGGAACCTCCACATCGCCGTCCATAATGGCTGCACCAGTCTGCATTCCCACCAACAGTGTATGAGGGTTCCTTTTTCTCCACAACCTCTCCAACACTTGTTACTATTTGTCTTGTTGATGATAACCGTTCTGACTGGGGTGAGGTGATACCTCATTGTGGATTTTATTTGCATTTCTCTGATGATTAGTGATGTTGAGCATTTTTTTATATGTCTGTTTGCCATTTGTATATGCTCTTTGGAAAAATGTCTCTTCAGGTCATCTGCCCATTTTTCAATTGGGTTGTTTGTTTTTTTGTTGTTGAGTTTCATGAATTCCTTGTATATTTTGGATAGTAGCCCCTTATCAGAGGCACTGTTTGCAAAAATCTTCTCCCGTTCTCTTGGTGGCCTCTTTATACACTTCTTGAATCAGCAAATTAATGTCTTGAAACAGTTTTTTAAAATTCTCAGCCAGATTATTTCAAAATGCTCTAGCTGATTTTCTCTCCACCTTTTTCTGGGACTCCAATTATTTATATGTTAGAGTGTTTCACCAAGTTTCACACTCCTCTTATGATTTTTTTTTTTTACATTTTTATTTATCTTCTTTAACTTCAATATTTTATAATAATCAATCCTATAATCCTTTTTCTCCTATATCTAACCTACTATTAAGCTTATTATTATTTTTTTTTATTTCTAGAATTTCCATTTACATGTATGTAAGTATGTATGTATATATATTCCAGTTTTCTGATAAAATTGTCCATTTTTTTCAGGTATAGAATTCCCTTTTGGTTCACATGTATAGCTTTTTGGTTTTCTGCAATAATTTCCTACTTTTTTTCTTGGATATTTTAATCCTACTTATTTTATAGTCCATGACCATAAACTCTGTTGTGGATATTCTGTGAGTTTGTCTCTAAAGTCTTGCTTCTCTTGATTTATAAATTATGCTATCTTGTCTTTTTGTTTTCCTGAACATTTTTGATTGAATACTAGTCATTGTACATAGCTATTTTGAGGTAAAGGAAGACGTTATATTCCTCCAGAAAATATTTATGTTTAATTTCTATGTTTAGATGGGAACTAGCAATTCCAAATGACTTTAATTTGATTGGAGATTATGATCATCTGAGTCTGGGATTTAATTCCTGTCAGGCCAGTTCTTGCTGAAAACTGGTCTCATCTCTCTGGGTTTCCTTCTCATAGGCTTTGGGCTCAAAACTCTTCGCTGATTCTTTTTTGTTCAAATTTTCAAGGCCACCAAACCATTTTTATTTTTATATTTGGGCCAATTTTCTAGTTGTTGTCTGTGTGACAGTCTTATTATTATTTTTTTTTATTAGTGTTGATTATCCTGTTATTTCAGAAACAGAACACCTATAAAGACATATTTTTAATAATCATCTAATATTTAGAAAAAGAAAATAAAGATCATTGAAAATTAAAAGTGTTTAGAATAGTATATAGTCTGGATTTTAGAAAGACTACAAACATATGCACACATAGCCTATAATTTTGTCTTTTCAGTTATTGTAAATATATATTTTACTCTACTTGCAAGATACAGCATATTAACCAGTAAACTATTCCACTCCTTTGGAGGGTTGTTCTGTGAAGGAATATTATTTTGATTTAACAAATTTAGGGAACAATAATGAATTATGGGGATATCTCCACTTCTTATAATACTAGAGAAAATATAATTAATAAATAAGAGGAAACAGAAAAGAGAAAAAAGATTAAGTTTTGAATTTTGGAACCTCACCGGAATTTATATGGTGAACAACTAGTCTGCTCATGAGATGCTTTGAGATTTGACTCAACAACTGGACATCCCTCTTTAGCAAGTTATTGTAGATAGCAGTCCAGTAGTGATCAAAATTTATTTAAGAGAGTCATTGTTTCCATGACCAGTAACATCCTCATTCAAAAGGACATTTAGGGGGTCAGAGGGCATCTACTGGTACTATTACTTCCCTTTTAATACATTGTTTCCCAGAAAATAAGCTGCTCCAAAAAACTGCATGTTATGAACATTATGGAGTGTGTTAGTTCGTGAATTAATAAGTTCTTTATATTGTTGAGATAGAACTTCCCATGAACTATGTAGCCCTGAGCCCTGGCACTTACACTATGGTAAAATAATACATGAATGTCAAACACAATGGCGATTTTGAGCTTTATCTAAAGCAAGTATCCATAATAGAACCCAGAGATACATAGGAAATCAAGACATTTATATGATATTGGATAGGGCCATCGAGATTAGATCACAGGGGGAAAATGCATATAGAAGGATTTTTTAAATAACTCTCACAACTTTCCCATACCTCTTGGATATGACTCCCCAAAACTCATTTGTGAGTCATTTGTACCGTATCAGGAAATTTTTCTTTTCTTTCTCTTGTCAATTTTCAGTCATCTGGGATGAGAATAAAAGGATGGATAGATGAAGGAACATTCACTAGATAATGATTCAACATCCCACATGTGATTCTAGCAAGAAGTTTAAACTTATTAGTGTCTATTATATTGATTTATCCGGTTATAATGTAGCTAAATAGATAATACAGAATACCAGATATATTATCATGAAGGAGAAAATGACTTGTAATCTTGGTGTTGAAACAATGAGATAACTATGATCAATAGCACTGTGGGTCTATATATGTACCAAAAAACGGACCACAGCATGGTCAATATAATCAGAATGGTACAGTAAAGATAATATTTGTTGCTATTCACTATCACTAATGCCAATAGCAATAACAATTGGATGTGAGCATTTTGCTGAAATTCTGGACAGAGTGTGGGGTAGTGGATGAAGTGGTTCAACTACCTTCCATTAAGTATACGTAGAAAGTACCATATTTAGCATGACAAACCTTTCCCAGAGAAAAACTGAAGAAAATTTGTATGTTATAGAATGGTAGTGTTAAATAATGAAAATATCTGAACCTCAGTATATAGCCACTGAAATACTGAGTAGAAGGGTGGGAATAAAAATGGAGTGGTTTCCCACAACTGTTGAGTCAAGTTTTGAAAAAATATGATAGAGAACTTGGTACAATGGAAGGCAAAAATGATCAAGAAAAAATAAACAATGACTCAAAGTTTGAAACGATATAAATAATGTTAACAAATGACGAAATTAGGTCAGCTAAAGAAAGGGAATTAAGACATGTGATTATTAATTCCTGTGAGGGTGGGATTTGGATGGACAGCCATGTTTACTGTTATGTAATATGAATATACGCATATATACAGATGAACAGATGATGTGATATGTCTGCCTTCTGATACACTTAAGTTAATCATATATATCTTACTTGAATTATGAGAAAACCCTATTTTGTTAAAGCAATGCATCTGGTAGGCTGGTACTCCCACTTGATTTCAAATCTGCAGAAAGTCTAGTAAAGATTATTGCGCCATGATTTATGGAGAATGCCCTTAAATTAGTAACTAATTGTAGCACAGGGGTCCATGTGGATCGTACCCTTCCACCCCCCCTTTTTTTTTTCTCTCCTGGATTGTGAAATAAATTTACATATAGATTTATAATGAATTTCATGGCTTTGTTTTTGTTTCTATGTTTCATTACTTAGTACTACATTTCAGTGAATTCTTCTCCCTATCTCAGCCTGAGTCTTTTATGTGTCCCATGAAATGTCTGTGCCATTCCATGAAAGGCAAAGCAGCTGTTGGAGGCACTTGATATTGCTCAAACAATGTCCCAGGGTGCTCTGTAATTTCATAAAAAGTCAGTCAGGGGAGGGTGGAGCTCTTTGATGTGCATAAAGGGAACTTTTTTCTGTAAAGAAAAATGGGCACCATTGCTTTACCATTTGCATATAGATTCCCCCCTACTGCTACCTGAGAAAATTAAGAGCTTCCACCCTATCAGTTTCTTAAACAAGTTCTTGAGAATGTCCACATTTATGTCAGCACTTTTTCGACATCCTAATGATGCTTTTGCGAGGACTATGGCATCTGTATGGCTTGTTACCAGCCTAATGAAAAGTTGCTTTAGGTGTCAAAATAAATCTAAGAATGTTCCACACTTTAGCTGACTGTAATATATCATCATGGCCTGCTTAAGTAGTACAAACTGCAACATGATAAAGCAGCTAACAGAAACCTATGAGAACCAGTAGCTGGGATAATGGCCATTCAGTGTAAGGATAATATAGCAGCAATAAAAATTTCAATAACCAAAGGTTATATACCATACTTTTTAATGGAGTTCTTGGCTAGCGGAGCTTCCTTCGACTGTAGACACCTGCATAGGCTGATTCATTACGAGCATTCCTCTGACTTTCTTCCAACTTGGAATAATATTAGTGAGCTCCTTCCTCAGGTCTTGAGATTCTCTTTCATTTAAATTGTACTTTTTCGGGAATTGGGTTAAGTTTTACCTGTACTTATAGGTTAAAGTTCCAAATTGTTTTGTTTTGTTTTTTTTCTAAAGACATAGTGCATTCAATGGTTTTGTGATTTTTCTAAATGAACATACTATTTCCTGCAAATTGAAAGACAGAACTCTGACTAGCAGGAGGACACATTCCATAGTTTGATGATGACTTACTGACTTTTTCTCTCTTAGACTGGAGTCTCACCACTCTGAAACCCATATTGTTCTATCTACCATTGCACGTATGCTCTTTCCTGGGACTTTCCTTCACGTCAAGACCCACTGAAACCCTGCCCATTTGTTTTTTCCTATCTACTCTACATATCAAAGGTTTTCATTTCTGTGAAAACTTCTCTAATGGTCTTTGCTAGACTTTTTTTTTCCCTTCTCAAGAATGTTTATCCTATAGTCATTAATTAGGCCAAAGTCTTCTCCTTATTATAGAAAAATAAAATAAAATAAACTTTTATCTAACACAGTCAATACATGTGGTTGGTTTGCTAATTGAAAGAGTTAAGGAGAACTGACTCTGGGTGGTGAACACACATGTGATATTAGATGATGTAATACAGAATTGTACACCTGAAACCTATGTAACTTTACTAACAATTGTCACCCCAATAAACTTAAAAAAAAGAGTTAAAGTATGAAATGATTATTTAAAAGGTATGCTTTTTAAGTTTGTTATTCTAACTTAAAAGATACATAAAATAATTATTTAATCTGTTGGTGTTGCCCAAGACTTTAATTTGAATATAAATCTGGTGATGGTAATTTATCACTATTTTTCCTATATATACTGTTCTCTAATGCATCATTTATTATTTCTGTATTAACTTCTTTAAAATAGAGGAACGTCAAATAAATGAACATACAAAACAAAAGAAAAAATTGAGCAACATCCTAAATATACTTTTGTAAAAATCTAAAGGAAAAATACTTATCAACTTCTATATTTTTTCCTCAAATATTTATTGTTATCCTGCCTATACTGAATTTCACAGTAATGTTATGTGGTGGCTCTTTTTGCAACTAACAAATTCACTTTAATAAACCTTTCTAAAGCACCACATTAGCTTCCTATTGCTGCATAACAAATTACCCAAAACTTTGCAGCTTAATTCAACACACATTTGTTATATCACAGATTTTGAAGGTCAAGATGCCTCCCACAGCTTAGTTGACTCCTCTGTTTAGAGGCTATCAGCCAGACTATAGGTATCAAGGTATCAGCCAGACTATATTCTCATGAAGCTCAACAAGGGAAGAATCCTCTCAGGAGGTCTTTCAGGTTGTTGGCCAAACTCATTTCCTAGTGGCTTTGTGACTGAGAGTCCTAGCTTCTTACTGGGACGGCCCCAAGTCCCTGAGACTGCCTTCCGTTCCCTGCCTCATGGCTCTCTCCATAGGTTGTTTTACAACATGGCCAGCATAAATATCTCTAACTCTAGAGTGCTAAGATGGAGTCTTATGTAATGTAATATAATCACAGCAGAAATATGCCTTCACATTTTCCATGTTCTTTTGGTTAGAAGCAAGTCACAGTTTCCACCTGCATGTAACGTGAGGAATTATACAAAACTATGACTCATTGGAGTCACCCTAGGGTATGTACATCACAGGCATTCTAATTAAATTACTTTTCTTAGAAATAATAATTATTTTTATATTCATCTCCCAGCAACTTATATGCAATTAAATTATATGCTTAGAATATTACATAAAATAAATATGAGCCAACTTGGGGATGAACACAACTGAGTCTTAGGAAGTATACAACTCGGTTTATTAAAGTTTTCAGTCTCTTATAGGACTCTGTAACTGTGTTTTACAGAAAGAATTGGCAATATCCATAAAACTATTGAGTCCATGTATATGTATATGGGAGAATTCAGGGAATTTCATTGAATTGGTTGTAACTGCCTGAATTTATGGCTCATGATTTTACACACACACACACACACACACACACACACACACACACACACTACACATACTGTGATTTGTATATAGCAAGCTCTCAATAAATAGGAACCAGATAAAGGAAGCTGGTCATGGATTGAAATGCAAGTGCCATACACACTATTTAGAGGCAGTAATTGGTAAATACAAAATGATTAAAATTTTATATCATACTAGTAAATCGTAGCACATTTGAGCTAATAGGAATGTTAGGTGGCATCTATTCTAGTTCTCTCTTTTTATAAGCATGGAAACTTAGACCAAAGGAGGTTATCACTGAATTGATATTATGTGCCTGCTTTATTTATAAATCCACCATCATAAGGGAAGAGAGAGATATAAGCCAAGTGCTATGAAGGCATGAAGCACATGCATGGTTAGAATACAAGCAGAGATCTTAGGAAGTTAAATGTGGGGTACTGGAGCTGGGCCCAACAGAATTAGGATAGAGAAGGAAAGAAAAATGAATAAAAGCTTAGTCTTGACAGCAGAAATAATTTGCTAAGGCATGGAGACATGAAATTTCCATAGTTTTACTCAGAGAGCATAAAGTGAACTATCTCAATTCTAAAGAAAAGAGTGCTTTCAAAGAAGTTGCTATGGAAGGTCTAAGTAAAATTGTGATGGGTCTTAGATTCCATGCTAAGGGGTATAAATAATATTTTCTAATGGATAGTCAAGACCTATAAGATGTTTTTGGACAATAATATGATCAAGGGTGTTAGGAATACACTTGTGGATGTAGTTTATGAGATAAACTGAAGAGGTAATGTATGACTTAAATACACTCCAAGCCCAAGTTTGGCCCTCATTTTGGACCACCATAGTACTAGTGGATGGAAAATCCAAAAGAATCAAACTCAAAGCCCGAAGTTCTTAAGTGAACATTGCTGTAAATATTGAATTCTCACGAGATAAATACAAGAATACAAATGTGTTCAAGAAAGTTATCAAAACCTGCATGTGACAAGAGTGATAGAGAGATGGGCTTCCAAGAAAGGGGAGACAGGGGGAGGCGCTATCCAGGGAATAGTCATGTGCACCTAAGAGAATTTCTAGCTCATGTTTGGCCCTAGGAGAATGCTTGTGGAAGGATGAAAAGCTACCAATCAGAAGTTATAAGAAACGGTGTTTTCCAAAGAAAAGTTAATATTTTGGAGTCATTGAAGAAATACAAATAAGATTTGAAAGACAGGAAATTTTCTAGGTAATAAAAGAGGAGTTCCTGAGTGTGTAGCACATGTTTAGAAGTTAGGGCAGACAAAAGGAGGTTAAGAGAAAGTTACGATCGATTTCCAAGCTCAAACTAGAAATTAGTATGTAAACACCATATCAAATAGTTGCATGGCCTATTGTTAAAGGTAAATGTCCATTATGTGTCTTCTTACCATAAGATATACAACTTTTTTTAAACTTCAGTTGATGACATCACTAAACAAGCATTATTATTACATCGTTGCTATTGTCATGTTTCTGAAAATGTCTTTTTCTTATTTGGAGTCAGCAAAGATACTGTACACTAAAATGCTTTATGTGGAAGATTTGCATATACATTGCTTACTTCAAATTATCTCTTCTTTGTAAGTTTACCGTGTCTTTATGTAAATCCATGCAATACTCTCAACAAAGATAGTGTGAATTTCTTTCATGAGATATTGAAGTCATCTGATGGCAGAAAGGGAGAGAGCTCTATCCCAAAACCTTTTTCTCCACTGTATCTCTTTCTGCTTCCCAATCCAACCTATCCTTATTTACTTCCATTAAAGTTTATTGCTCAACCTCATCTTTGACTGGTGGCTCTCTACTACTATTTTAAGACTTTGTTTCTTTAATTATGGCCTCTGCTACTTATTTCATCATTTCTCTTTCAAGTTGACATCTTCCTGTCAGAGAAAACACAAGTCAGTTCTCCCTATTCTAGAAAATTCCATTATTAAACATATTGCTTCTTTTGACTCCATTTTATCTATTTTAATATTCTGTCATACTTCTTGAAAGAACTGTCTACACTTTATCACCAAAAAATTTACTTTATTTTTTGTCTGAATTTGGTCCTTTCAGTGATACGGTAAGAGGAATTATAATGGAAAAATCTAAGTCTTCTCTTGAGAGTTCTCCACAACCATTCATTGAAAGGAAAACTTTTAATGATTTTCATTTATTTTCTGCAGATTATTTTCTCTCCTATTGCTCTGTAGTGTTTTAAGACTAACACTGAATTTTAAAACTTTCCTACAGTTTCTTTCTCCTTTGTTGACCTTTTTTTTTTTCTAATAGACCTGAACACAAGACAACTACATTTATTTTATACAAATGGACAATTGTTTGCTCATATTCTGCCTTGATACAAGTAAACAGGAAGCTCCCACAAGAACAAAAGAGCACATTCTATTAGGCTTATTAGGTAGAAAGTGAGAGTGGATTCTCAAACTGTAGCCAAGGTATTGCCATTTTTAGATGCGTCTCATTAAAGCATGATCACATAATCATTGTCTCTTTGTTCATCCACTTCCATTAATGCTTCATGGATTTTGTCTATTTTCTTTACTGCCATTTGTCCAGTTTCCAGAGTAACATCCAGCATATATTAGCTGTCTGATAAATATCTGTTGAATAATGGAATAAACAACAGACTTATTCTCCTACTACTCTCTTCTCCCTCTTAGCTTAATGTAGAGCTTTCAAAACTTAAAAAAAAAAAAAAAAAAAAAAAAAAAAACCCAAACAGTTTCAGCTACTTTCCCTTATTTTATTATAGTTTCACTTTTAGGTTTTTCTTTCATTATGGTTGATTTGACATTTATTAGCTTTAATCTTTCTGATTGCTTTGTAATTTTCCAGGTTGGTTCTTTCATAGAAATAGGATCAACATTTAGGTCTCTCGAAGCTACTTCTCAGGTTATGATACTCCCTCCCCATCCTGATAACCATTGATTATAGTCTCTTTTGTTGAAGAATTTAGGTATTGAGGTACTCAAAGCTATATAAATAATTAATGGAATGGAGACACGTGGATGCATAATTCAAACGTACTAGACAAATATCTAATACATTAGAATGACAGCACTGGCAATAGATGGGAGACTTCTTCAGCACTACTCAAGTACAGAGCTGAGAGAGTTACTGGTGTTACAACTAGGATGAATTACTGCGATCAGCCGAGATATAATAACGATATGAATTATTGAATTGGCATCTTCCTGAGACAGCTTTGGTCACAGCCTTGCTATGTTCTGGAGATGATAGAAGGAGATTTGTGTGATGTAAATTTATAATCAAAGGGTGTTCAGGATGAAAGATGACCTCTAAGGTTATGAACCTGAGCAGGAGACTGCATCATCACATGAAAAAGTAAAATATGAAGCATTCTTCAGTTAGTAATTGGAAGCCAAAGAAACTCTACTCTCTTACAAATTTATCTCTAGAAAAGTTTCAGATAGGCAGAGATAGAATGTAAGATACCAAGATAATCTAGCTTTGGGCGACCAAGATGAAGAAAGTAGATGTGTGCAATATCAGCTTAAACATATTTCCTGAAATTATGCCTAAGGGAGGATTAACAACTAATTAAAACGTCTGAGCTTAGAGGAGCACAGAAATCTAAGTCTGTGTGTGTGCGTGTGTGCACAGTGTGTGCGAGCCCGCGCGCACACACATGCACATTGCATTTATCTGGCAAATAATTAGGTAATTCAGGCCCTGTATATAGTGAGAAGCAGGATATTTTGTTAATGTACTGATGGTTTCATTATAACTAGATCAAAGCGATAGCATTACTTTGGAAAGTAATCTGAAAAATATGCTTCTAACCCTGCTGACCAGGAGAGTTCTTTTTCTTCTTCTGAGTTCAGCCAGTTGTGCAAGAGGAACCCACATGCACTGGGAACACATTCCTTTGCCACCATTTCTTGACATGCTGAGTGATGGAGATGGATCTGGGAGGCAGCATCTCCTTCCTGAAAACAAAGTAGCCGTTATAAAGGGCTGTTAAACTGCTGTCTCATGTTCTGTCCTCAGTAAAGTTCTTTATTTTTTACTACTAAATGGCCCTTTTTATGGATGACATTATTTTAGTCCAATGACTGTTTCTAGAAACAATAGGTCAAAAGCAACAAACTATAGACCAGAGCTAGGATTATGAAAAAACTTATTCCAAATAATAGACCATGGTCAGTTCAATCTAAGAGAATGTCTTCCAGGATATTGTGTCAGATATTCAGAGAAATATTAGTGTAAATCTCTCATAGACATGGTTTTAATTTAATGTAATGAAATAGTAATGCGTAGATTTATACCATGCAATAAGACATTTTTACGTCTGTTCATAATTTCAAATTACATATGAAAAATACGATAACTCAAATTAATGTATTTCTAACATATGATCAATTGAATTGCATTTCCTAGCTATTAAAATTGTGTTTTATAGCATCAATAACAAATGTAATAAAATGCATTTCCTTATTAGGTCTCAGATCTTTTTTTTTTATTTTTAAGAAAGGCAGTAACCTAAAATTGTTATCTTCAAAGTACTTTCTCTTTAAAAATGACTTAATTGTTCTTATATTGTGCAATAAAGAGAACAGACGGTATTGACAAAATTAATTCAGGAAAAAAACCCACACAATTTTGCTTTTTTATTTTTCTCTAAAACAACAAAGATACAGCAAATACAACTGAAAAACAGTCCTAGAAAAATGAATTATTATTACTTATAGAGTGTCAGAATCAATAAAATATAACTTCCTTGGTTTATTGACATGAAGATATTTAAATTACTGCTATTTTATTTTTGAATAATTAATTATTTTTAGAATTTTATTTATTTTAACAATAATTGCTTAAAACATATACTCAGAAGAATTAATATTTAGCTTGTCTATAGTCTTTCTCCTCCACTGTCGGTTATGCTTTCTTTTCCATAGAAGCTTCCAGCTGTCCTTTCCTTGTCCCCCTACTCTGCTTTTCTCCCACACAGTGAGAAAATAAAAGTTTTTTTTTACTCAAGAAGAGGATAAATAATTTAATAAAATAACTTATGGAAGGGTTTAGAATTCTCACTCCTAAACAATTGGAGAATTGATTTTTATATGGATTTAGAATAACACTATTTTTTTTTTCATTCTATTTTTGAGACTCTGAATGCTATTCTGTGCGACCCTAGACTTGCTTGCATCATCATGTCATCTAGTAGAATGGCATATATTGTTGTGATAGTTTGAATAACTATTATATGTGGTAGTATGATACCTATGAAGTAGGTAAGCATTCACAAAAGCCTCTTGATTCAAAAATTTCAGGGTAGAAAAACACATTTAGCAAAGAGACACAGGATTCACTATTTCGTATTATAGTTCACTAAACATTAATTTATACACTTTAAAAGCAAATAAACCTGCTATTAAAGTGCACTAAGATTGACATGAAATGACCTTTCCTAGCCTGCACATCTACACGACCTTAGGTATTGCTCTCATCATAAATATTAGTGAGCTTGTGTCCTGCACCCACTGTGGGCAATGTCCACTGCTTCATGCTGAAATCACTACCTTTGTGGAGTGGGAAATGCATTTAGAGAAAGAAAAATCTTACACATGGAAACACAAATAACAGTGCATGGTAATAGATTTGAAAAGTTACAATGAAGACCCAAGATAGGATTCATAATATCGAATGTTTTAAACTCTATTCACTGCAAAGCTATTTTCCTTTTCACTCTTATTTTTGTTCATAATATATAGATTCATGATTGGAGTGTTTTCTTTTACAGGTGCATACAGCAGTTTTGAATTGTAGAGTTATATAAGGGCACTTTTTCTCTATGCACTTATTAAGGGTGGCTGACGTGCTCACCTTCTAGGAGCAAACATTTTCTAGATTCTCTGGTTTTTCGGAAACCCATGGATGAGCCTGGCAATTGACATCTTTAAATTACTGATGACCTGTAGTATTAATCCTTTCACCTTGCTAAGGCATGCCTGCTCGGCCATGGTAATCAGGCTTTTTGGGCTCATCATAATCCCATTAACAAATTGAAAGATAGAACAAGAATTTTTTTTACCAATCCCTCTGACAGGAAGCAGTGCAAAGGGGTTATAATTATGGATTATGTCTTTTATTATACATTGGAGCAAGCACACATTAGCCTAATTAAAAACACAGTGTGAATATTCAACTGCATCGAGCTACAAATGTTTAAGGGCTGTCTGTAACAGCTGAAAATATATTTTGGTCTCATAGAAATCTCGTCAAGTTGTATGGAAAACTGAGTTCAAGAATTGAGGATTGCACATTTTTGGGTTGGCAGATTTACTGAGACCTCATCATGTAAAACACGTGCTAATCTGAGACTCAGAAAGACAAAGCATACCTGAATGAATCACAGGATTTAGAATATGAAGCTGTACTAAAGTCTGCTAATGTGGAGAAGTCAGATATTCAGCTTCACTACACCTTCCAGTCTGGTTTGGATACCTTCAGAAGAACCCATGAGTGAACAGAAATTCCCCCCAGACCTAGGCAGAAAATACTGCTTTAACACCTTAAGAAGCTACTATCAACTTCAGAAATATTGGCTTAAAATCATAGAGTTATAGAGCTAGGTTAGCATATGCAGGCAGTACAGTCCAACTCTTTGAAATTAGTCAGAAGATCCAACAGGTGAAGTGACTGGTCTAAAGTCATAGAGCAGGCAAGTGGCAGAGGTAGGACAAGATAGTGACACAAATTTGGTTAGTTTGCTCATTGTGTAACTCCACGAAGTGTCAATCATGAAAACTATAATGAAGAATCTGCAGAACCTCATGCCCTAGGTGTTTCCGTGGTTCACATTCCATTTCATGGCTCAATACCTTCTTAACCTACCTCCTTTAAGTATCAAATTTTTTTCAACTTCTCCTCAGGGTACACTTCTACCTCTGATTTAAATTCTTTTCATTGAAATTCAAACTGTATTTTCTTTATTTTATGGAAGATTCTTACCGTTAGATACAATACTTCTATAAAATGTGCAATTGTACTGTGGAGCTTTACTGATAAAAACTTTTTTTCCTATTTCAGATAGGCATTGATCTCTTGCCCAGAAAATGCACCGTTCTGACTTAGCTTTGGTGCACTGATATAAATATGTTCATTAGTGTAACTTACATCCAGACCAAAGCTAAATATAAGATCACTGAGCTATGATTGGTAGAGATATAACCCTGCCGTGTAATGCCATGAGAAGGAGAGCTCCATGAGTATGACACATGCTGTCATCTGTTCATTTTGGCAACAAGGTAACACGGTCTAGGTCATGGCATCAAAATCGATTTTGGATCTTTCCTAAATATGATTCCTAAACAAAGATATGATTCCTAAATATGATTCCTAATCAAATTCAATCCTCCTTTCCCTCTCTATTTTGAGCTGCCATCATCTTCCACCTGGATAACTCCAGTCGACTCCACATTGATCACCTATTTCCACCATTGCCTACTTTTAACCCATTCGCCACAAAGCGGTCATCAAATATTCTTAAAACACAAATCTTATATCTTCTTCCCTTTAAGCTATTGCAGTAACTGCCTAATGCCACTAAAATAGATACCAGTCCCTTGAAAATGTCTCCCAAGGTCAGCCCAGCTCTCCTAATCGTCTCCTCTGCCTGCTCTTCTCCAACTTCCCTGCCATCTTTCTTTTCCACTTATGCACCAAGGTAGTTCATGTGTCAGCAACTTTGAGTCAATAATTTCCTCTTCCTGGAAAGCTTTGCCTCTTTCTTTGGAGTACTCAACACTTCTCTTCATCTTGCAAGCTTCAGCTTCAATGTCATTTCATCAAGGAATTCTCCCAGTTCCCATCTGACAACTGTGCCCTATACCCGAGCCAACACATTGTTTAATCTGCTTTCTGGTATTTCTTATAATACTAATTTAAATAATTTTCTTACTAGTATTAATTTAATATTTACCTCTTCCCCTAGACTAAATTTTCTATTAGGTCCCAGACCTGGTCTTTCTTTTTCATCACCCTGTTCCCAGCATAGAGTACAGTGCCTCCATAGAGACATAGTAGACATCTCATAAGCAATGTGGAATGAGTGAGTGAGTGAATGCTGAGTATCATCTAATGTCAGCCACACACATTGGGTAGGAAGTTGATTAAATCAAATCTCTGAGACTGCAGGGCGCTTGGACATCCTGTTTCATCTTCTTGGAATAATCTTTTCACTTCACTTGAACTACTATTTAGTCTTCAGAGCCTAGTGTAAACACTGTTTCATGATGATTCACACCCCCAAGCTAGTTCCCTCCAATGGACTCTTGTGGCACCCTCTGTTTCTACTTGCAGCATTTTTTATGATAATGTTACATTTAATTGTGCAAAAATTTGATCATTATCTTGCCTGCACTTATGCTTCAAGATCATGATTAACATGCATTTTTGCTTACCAATATGCTAGGTTCTCAGGATAGTGCCTACTACATAATAGGCTCTAAGAAAATGTTTGTGAAATGGATAAAGGGATGAATATTCAGTAAGTTACTTTATGGGATCAAGGTGTCCACCATGAGAAGAGTTGTCACTGCCATAATAGTGGTTACGTATGTGTGTGTGAGTGTTTGTGTGTTAACACTGGCTAAGGCAGTCCAGATCTCAGTGGGATAATTCATTGTTATACCAAATAAAGATTTTTTGATGAATATATTAAAAAGCAAAACTATATTTCATATGTCGAATTAAGGTTTTGCTTATTGGTTCAGGCATCTCAGGGAAATGTGGGAAGCAATCAGAATCCTCACATTCCGTTATTTACTAAGTCATCTGCTTGTCACTCAGATTCAGGGAAGGATACAGTTCACAGGCAAGTATACCCCACAAACATTCTGACAGCCTCTGTAAGGCCAATAGAGAGAAAGAAAGCTGCCATCAGGTCATATTAATGACTTCATTTACACATGGCCTAAACAAGAAAACTAAGAAAAGCCATCTGGCTTAGATGCTGAGAAAATGCCCCAGGAGATTGTAATAAACCCTCCCTCAGTATTCTTATCTCCAGGCTAAATGACCCAATTCTTCCTGGCTTTCTTAATAGAGTTTATTCAAGAGTACTACATCCACTGGCCACTGTTCCCAATTGTGGGAATAAGCAGTTCTTTTTAAGCCATGTAATTTTTTTTTTACCTCTTATCAAAAAGGAGGCTACATAAACACACAAAATCATGAACTATCAGAGTTTTACTGATATGTGGAGAACATGTAAGTGCATCTTCCCTTTACTAATGAAGAAACAGAGGCCCAGAGGGGCTGTCTAACTTGGGCAAGGTCTCCCTACTAGGTATAATGAATGATGGTATCTCAAGTACTCATGAGTATGAATATAGTGGCTCATAAGCCCATGTTTCTATGAAGAGGGGGAAAAAAAAAAGGTATTTTTTGAAATCCACGAGGATCTCTAGTTTCCTGACTGCCATTGCCTTGACAATGGTATTTCTAATGATATATATATCATTCCATAATGACCAATTGGCTAAACAGTTATTTAAACTAGTGGTATCAAAATGTGTCTGTGATTCTATTAAATAGTAATTACTCTTCTCAGATACTTATCTTCCCTTACATATACATGCTGATAAGTCCTGGCTGTTGGAAAAAAAATACGTATAGCAGAATGTGGAGATATAATTTTTAAATGAACAGGTTTATGATTTTCAATTTTGGATATTTTAGCACTCGATAAGTGACCCTTTATATGTCAACTACTATCATCATTGTTTAATGTAACTCTTATTTTTTGACTTCCTTACCACTCTAAATAGTATTTAAATATGGAATTTAAGAACTTTCGGATGCTTCGAGACTGATAGCCCTTCATGTGTCACTAAAGCTAGTCCTTCAGGAGAATAGAAATGTGTGTAAAGATTCTTGTTGAGAGAATTTCTGAGGTTAGTTATCCAGGCATAAATATAGGATAAACAGACTCACAGCTAGTAATCTAGGGTTACTCTCACATTCCCCAAGTTTTTCTCTTCATGTCACATCATAAATAAGATAGATTTTTCATTGATAATATTAAATATACTTAACAATTGCACAAGCCATTTAATATGACTCTTGACATTATTTTATATAATTATCATATTTAAATTCATGACTCTATGAGATCAGTTGATATAAATACTATTATGCCCCCCCACAGAAATAATGTATATTATAATCTTAGGATATTATGTAATAATAATAATAACATTAATAATAGTGATGAAAATAAAACACCCCAACTATAGGACTCTTTAACTTCCTTTAATAAGTATTTCAAAAGGAAATCACAGAATACTTGGGATACATCAAAACACATAAAATTTCATGCAAATTGAAACTATAATGAGATACCACTATGTACCTATTAAAATGGCAAAAGTTGCGAAGACTGAGCATACCAAATATTGGTAAATATGTGGAGGAAGTAAAACTTTTGTACACTGCTGAGGGAGGTTTAAATAATTAAATCACTTTGGTAATGACTTTGGCAATTTCTTGAAATTTAAACGCACACCTATCAAAAAAGCCCTGCCATTTCACTTCAAAAAAAGACAAATAAAACAAAAAAGGAATAAAATGAAAGCTTGTGTCTATAAGGATGGGTCCATGGATGGTCCTAGAATCTTTATTTGTAATAGCCCCAATGTACAAAGAGCATGGACAAAAAAAAAAAAAAAAAAAAAAAGTACATCCTGTATGATTCTATTTATATAAAATTCTACAAACTGCAAGCTAATTTACAGTGACCTTAAGTACATCAGTGGTGTTCTGGGGATAGATGGGGAGGGTATGTTATGGGGCAGAAAGGAGGAATAACAATGGGGCACAGAGGCCTAAAGAAACTTTTAGGGGTGATAGAGACATTTGCTATTTTGATGTTGTAATCGTTTCACAGTATATCCACTTGTATAATTTAAATATTTGTTGCCTGTCAATTATGCCTCCACAAAACTGGTAAAATAAACTAAAGAATTTTATAAAAGTGTATTTATCATTAAACAAAGCATAGGCGAATTAATCCATGAGATCAAAAGATTAGAAAATGAAGCAGTAATTTAGTGCTATTAAGGCAAAAGAAAATATATGAAAATGAGAGCTGAAATGAAAGAATTATAATTTTTAAATTAAAGTTGATAAACCAGAAAGAGATTCTTTGTATAAAGAAAAACTTCCAATGTGCATAACAAAGAAAATGTTAAAAGCTAAAAATACACAAATTTAAGAGTTAACAAAAAGGAAGATGGCATTGCTTTAATAAACTAGTCATAAGAAAGAAATTTGTCAAGTGCTGTGAAAATAATGTTGGAAATGTAAGTCACTAAAATAGTGTTGTAGAGAAATGAAAATAACAAAATTGACTCCAAAAGTGATTTTAACAATAAAAAGATAAAAGTCAACCATGGAGGAAATGTAGAAATTTTTAATAAATTAAAGAGTCTTTTTTTCTTTTTTTTTAATGAGGTCTACTTAGTTTGTTTTATTGGTGATTCCTTTCAAGCCTGTAGAAAACATGCATTTCCTGTGACTTTTATAATATTTATAAACATATGGCAAAACAATAATTATTTAAACATTGTAGAATTGGTCAGGATCAAATACATCAGTAGAAACATATACTTAAGGTAAACTTTTAGAAAGATAAAGTAAGGCAAAAATGGACAAAGTACAATTAAAAGATTAAATAAATATTTCTACTCTTTGAAAAAAGTATATATTATTTTTTTCATATTCACTGAATTTATAAACAATAACAAAAAAAATGTCCAAGTTTTGAGTTGCATTGTGACTGTACAAGGACTCGGTGTGTTCTTATTGTATGTACACTTCATGAGACAATGAGTTGATTTAACATTGCTAGAGTAAAATTTGGCAAAATGAATACATTATTAAAGCCTATGTGCATCTTTTGACTTAAATTTCACGATTAGAAATTAGTCTGAAAAACACTGTTAAGAAGGGAGAAAATATGAATACACATTTGTTCCTTGCATCATAGTGTATATTTGCAAAAGTTTTCAAAAAACTAAATACCTTCTAATAGGCATTGGTTAAATAAATTATAGCATATTCACACATGTTAGTGTGCTATGTAGCCATTAAATCATGATATAAATATGTATTTATTAATATGGAGAGATTTTTTAAAATTACTGAGTGGGAAAAGGTTATACGATAAAAAATAGGGTATGTTCACATTTTTTTTAGTAGTTGGTATGTACATAGACTCACATACCTGCTTCTCTTTTTAAAATATCTAATATGTTGTAGAGAGACAAGGGGATAGTGGTAAACTATTCTCAAAAAACGTTAACAGCTTTATAATAGCTGATAAGTGTGAGGTAAGAGTTTTATATTTTTAACACTTTTTAATCTTAAAAAAAGCAATAGCTTAAAATATTATCAGGGGAACAAAACAATAGCTTAAAATATTATTTTAAAACAAAAAACAACAACAACAAAAAAAAACTATTTTATTTTGGGAACCTAAACGGTATAGTACAGTAATCTACTACTCTCTAACTGGAAAAGTTATCAGAGTCCTGCCCTCGGGGGGAAAGGATTCTGATTTTGATTTTGTGCCTCTTGTTAACCCTCCCACAGAACCAGCAAGAGAGCATTGGGGCAAGGGAGCTGCCGTGTGTGTGTGGGGTGGGGGGGGCGGGATGCCATGCAGGGGGTTTAGTTTTGACTGCTATCTGCTGAACTGTGCTGATGATGCTACACTGCAAAATTCTACAAATGCATTTGTGAGAAAACCAGAAAAAGAAACTTAAACAATTTCCCCCAAACCATGAATTTATCTGGGTTTGTGAGTACATAGTGTTTACTGAAATTAAGGTTTGTAAGCCATTACTAATTGTAACTTATTTTTCCTCCTTCCTTTAAAATCCAATGAATGGAAGAGTATGGGAATTGGTAGAGACAAGTAAGAAGTCAGGGTGGCATGAAAACAAAAGAGTCTTACTTGGAGGTCCATTGGGAAAGACCTTAAAAGCTACTTCCAGATTCTGATCCCAATGTTAAAAGGTTGCCTTTTTTGTAACCAATAATCACACATTCTGAACTCAAGCCTGAAGCTGAAGTCAGACAAAGGTTTAATATAATTATGGTGCTCCAATTATAAAAATAGCTGTGCAGGTAATCACAAAGTAGAGGATTCTTCTCTGTTATCCTCTTGATGTGGAGACATGACCCACACTTCAAAAATAACACAAAATAATGTGTGGTAGGTGTTCAGTGGTATGATTTCATTAAGATATGAATTCAAAAGTATAATAATATTAAGCACAGAAGACTTCATCCAAAAAGTGAATCCAAAAGGCCTCTGGCCTCATATTTCCAAGAGAATAGCACCATCAGTTACCCAGAGAATGGACTGGGCTAAATCCAGGGCTTCACTGCTGACTCTCTACCTCTCACCGATGCCCCGGAGGTCATCATTAACAACCAAAGGCTCTTCTCTCTCAGAACCTTTACTTATCTTCACCATCACTGCTATTACGTGAATTCAGTTGTCTTCAAAATTTTCTTTGGATCGTTGAAGTTGTTGCCTAACTGCTATCCCTGCCTCTTGCTTTGTCTTCTTCTAAACAATGTACCCAATGGGATCTGTCTAAAATGCAGCTCTGACCCAACCAATCTCCTCCCTACAATACTTAAATGACCACAATTCCAACAGCATAATATCCAAACACCTTAGAATGATGCATGCATTTCTTTGTAATCAATCCTCTCTGCTTGTCTCTCCAGGCTCATCTCTTCTGACCCCTGATACTTCATCTCTTAGTCCTGAATGACTTGTGATTCCCAGCATGTAGCAAGCTCTTGTCACCTTGGGGCCTTTCACATGGTTGACCCATAATCAGATATCCTCATGTCCCCTTTATTATCTGGCTAACTTCAATTCATCCTTTAGGATTCAGTCCAGATGCCACCTCCTCCTGGAAGATGTTTTGTCTGATCTCACCTAGCCTTCCATATCTCCTGTAACACCCCATATGCACCGCTGTTTAGGGTTTGTCTCTGTAAGTTTCCTTGTTTACCCTGGTGCACTGGCAACTCCATGAGGTCATGAATTGCATCTTACTCATTGTAGTGTCCCTAAGGCAATTTTCATCCTATGTTTAGTATATGATGAGTGCCCAAAATATTTGTTGAATTCAAACCTGAATGAATGAATACGTGAATGAGTGGTGAAGAGTGTGCTGTACAAGTAAAATCATTAACGTGTACGCCATCATGAATGTACAATGAAATGTCTATGTAAGGGAATATTGAGTGATTAGAGGAAAAATAGACTACGAAACAAAACTTTTTCAGAATTATGTTTTACTTAGTGTTTAAACCACACAAATTAACTCAGTCATACATTGTTTATATAAATATATATTTGTGTGTATATATGTATACATATGCATATATATACATATATATACATATATATATATATACATACATATATATATGTATATATATGTATATATATGTATACATATATGGTTGACCTTTGAACAACACGAGTTTGAACTGCACAGGTCCACCTATAGATGGATTTTTTCAGTAAATACGTACAGCATTGTAAATGAATTTTCTCTTCTTTATAATTCTACTAATAACATTTTCTGTTCTCTAGCTGATTTTATTGTAAGAATATAGTATATAATACATTCATCATACAAAATGTGTGTTAATTGGCTATGTTATTGGTAAGGCTTCTGGTCAGCAGTAGGCTATTAGTGGTTAGGTTTGGGGGGAGTCAAAAGTTATATGCAGGTTTTTGACTGCATGTGATTCAGCACCCCTAACCCCCACATTGTTCAAGGTCTACTTGTATACATTTTTCATATACACATGCAAATATATATACATATTCATTTCCCATATTCTTAATGTAAATTAGACTGAGCTCCCACCAGTGTGCTAACTCAATATACCAACCAAAACGTGCAGCTTATAAAATAGTCAAATTGCTCATTACATGTTTTTCTGTTTAAATCATTGTAAGATTCTTGAAGTCAAAATCTGTTATTATTTTATGTTCTGTATTGTGCCAAGCATTGTGTCAAGCTCTCAGTAGTTACAGTCATGTAAGGAGATGAACTTGATTCCTTGGATAAAAGCAGTAATTTGTTCTTGAGAAGCAGAAGTATGGGTTCCAGGAATATAAAGCAGGCCCAAAGCACCAATCCCTGTGTTTCATGAATTTAGGAAAGGTTATCAAAAGATGCTTAATGCACAGGAGTTGACGTTTTATTAATAATTCCTTTCTTGAGAGACTCATCCAGACTGGGCTGTTTTCAGCTCTTTCCAGTTCTCTCTTCTGCTGATGTAGTGAGAAGCAGCAAATTCAAAGTAAAGTTAAAGGAAGCCTGGAAGCTCAGCCTCTGGGCAGTCATTTTCAGTATTTATGATTGCCTGTAAATGGCTGGTGAGCTGGTGGTAGCACCATTGATTCTATTTTTAACAGTTGACTTCCTCACAATCAATGGGATTGACCAAACCGTCAAGTCAGCAGCAACAAGAGGATGGCCACATCGAAGTACATTATTGTGGCCTGTGGCTCCAGGCAGGCATACACTTCCAACAAAATCTTGGGCCAGGGAACAAACACATCCCCCCAGCATTAAACACACCCAACCTCTTTCTCAGTGCCAGCTGACCCCATTACCATAGAAACTTGGTAGAGAAAGACCCATCAGTAAATTATGCAGCTCTTTAGCACCCTCTGGTGTCCAGTCTTCCCAAAGCCCAAAATTCTCCAGGGTTTTTAAACACTTAACAATGATCCTTCCTGCCCAAAGCTATGTACCTCCTTGTGATGTTCAGGAATCCAAAGTGAGAATTTTCAGCCTGACTTTACCATCCATGTTGATTAAAGAAGACTAGTAATGGGAAAAACTTTCCCTCTATCATCTAATTCAGGGGAATTGATGTCACTTAGGCAGTACATTTTTGCATCTTGTTAATATGAAAACTGCCTGCTATAAAACCTGAAATACATTTCAGGTTATACAAAGTTAAATTTTCTAGAAAATAGTTTGTTTATAATGGAGTCATTAACTATTTGACGTACTCCAATAAGAGGATGGACGACGCCGATGAAGAGATACTAACCAACCTAACATACTGGTTTTTTTCTTAAGACTTTTGCTCCTCAGCCTTACGTATTGACAAGTGTCATAAAAGAGAAATGCTGGGGAGTGGGCATTGCATCTGGGTCCTGGGCTTGATTCTTCTCTAAGTTGAAGTCTGACTCTCGATCCCTCACAATCTCTATGAAACTGTTTTCTCAACTGTAAAACAAGTATAAGTATAGGTCTTCTTTACCATCTTGTGGAAGAAATATGGAAATCTAAGATCCCATGAGGTTGTCAAACTTTGAGTTTCCATATTACCTGAAAAAGGTTTTGGGTTTCCATATTACTTGAAGAAGACTGATAGAAACATGGATTTCATTATGTACTCATACTTGTACATAAGTTTGAATCTTTTCATAATAAAATAAAAGTTAAACGATTTGCAGTTGGAATCAATTTTCCATGTTCTCCTGAATATCAAATTAATGAGACTCTATGGCAATGCTGAAAACAGAGGAAGAATGGTGGATTCTCATTTTAGACTCTCTTGTGATTACACATTTTAAAATAAGCATTGGTAGTTCAATAAAATTTCCCCTTTTTTAGAGTGGCCTTAAGCAATGTATGAGAAGAAGTGAATTAAAGAGAGATTTCTGTAGAAAAGTGCCAAGTGTTCTTCATATGTTTTTATTATAACCGTGCTCACTTATTAAGATCCTACTAGGTACCGAGAGTTTTAGATACCTCATTTTATTTAATCCTCCTAACATTCTTGCAAGGTAGAATTTATTATTCTCATTTTGTAGGAAAGGAAACTAAGCCTCAGAGATACAAAGCAATTTGTCCCAGTTAACACACAACCTGTAGAACTAATATTCAGGCTGAGTTTTGTCTGAACCCAAGCAGCTTTTCTTTCCATAGAAATAACCTCTTTTCATTTATAGAGCAAAGGGGAGAAGAGAAGGCACTCCTGAACCTGTTGCTCTAACAGAGCAGTTCAAAATTTCTTTTCTGAAAAAGTAAATGGTTATAAGACATCCCAGAGACAGTCAATCCAGTGTTCCTGCTTTCTCTCCCAGGCAGCGAGAGGCTTGCAGACTGATCAACCCCCATTTAGCAAGGCACACTCTACAACGAAGCAGCTCCACTCACTCATTCACTTTTCCACAGATTTTAGTTGAGCATCTACTGTGTTCCAGGTTCTTTCAGGACAGTAAAATGAAACTAGAGTTGTTTCTTTAAAATTCTTTATATGTCACAAGAAATACCACAGATGCCTCTAACTGGGAAATAAGGAAGGCCTTGCTAATCTCCCTCTTAAAAGAGCTCACCACATTGTGGGATCTAGAGGAGATCAACGCAGTGACAGGAATTTGTGCCCACATCTATCCGCTCTTTGGCTGCTATACCCAAGTAGGCTCTTCAGTCCCAGACTGCCAGGAACCAAGCTCCAGGTAGAAAAAAGGAAGAGGTGCAATGTTTCCATGTCTTATAGAGAATTAAGGAAATTATGTTGCCAAAAGTATATGTAATCACCATTCAGTCAGTGATGCATTACTGAGAAGTCTAAACGTCTGCCTGGGCTTCAAATTGTCTCTCTACTTTACCAGTACACCTCCCTCTAGCTCATTGGAGAGACATAAATTGCAGGACTAATGTTCTAAGGCCAACGAGGGCTTAATCTATGTGTAATCTCTGTGGTCTTGATTGGTAAGGAGAAAATGAAACAGGTGTCTATTCCCCAATATTTCTCTTTGCATTAGCATGCGTTTCCTTTCTGGATGTTGAAAAGATTTGTCCCAACATCCGGCACAATAGGAGTTCAAAGATATTCTCCTCCTGCCAGGGCTGCTAACGTGCTTTACTGGACATTTGTAAAAAAGAAGGCACTTTGTTGTCAAGAGCACTAATAACCGTGGGAGAAGGAGAAAGTGGCAGCATGTAGACAGAAAGAGCCACTCTCCCTGGACAATGGGTTGGAAATTCTTGGTACTGTGGGGGCTTCAGCATTTTCAGAATTGGAAGTTCTCTTGTGACTTACAGATCTAGAAATCAGAGATGAAAACAGAGAGAGAAGGAGAAAGAGACAACAGGAGAGAGAGAGAGGGAGGGAGGGAGGGAGGGAGGGAGGGAGGGAGGGAGGGAGGGAGGGAGGGAGAGAGGAAGAGAGAGAGAGAGAAAACACAATCTAGCAGGGCAAACATAAACATAGTCAGGAAGTTTAGAATGGAATATACAAATGCAAACATAAGGGCAGTGTCCCCCTGTAAAACTCCAGAGACATTGAAAATTCAATCTTTTCAAAAAGCAAACAATGTTATCATATATATCTTCTTTAATTTCCTTTGTATGTTTCCTTAGTTTATACTAAGTCCCCTTTTTTCTTCTAATTCTTTATTTTAGGATCACTGGATTCTACTGTGTTTGAGGGGGAAATAAAGGAACTATAAACCTAAATTATAGCCAATCAGGTTGTACTCACAGCTCAACTACTAGACAAATTGCAGCTCATGAAATTTGCTATGGGTCAGGAGACTGAGTAATTTTATTTTAATCAGCCTTATTTGAAGTTGGAATACCACTGCACCAAATCCTCTGAACAGGATTTCAGAGGGGATATAGACTGATCTTTTTTCCTCCCCCCTCCACCCCTTTTTTTCTCTTCCTAGTAAACCGTTTCGGGTCTCTGGGAGATAATAAGAAATAAAAGTTGACATGGTCAAATTTTTTTCCAGTTTTAAATGACAGTGTGTCTGGAGCTTACGTTACTTCCAGCCTTTCTTACAAAGCAGGCTTAAGCTGTCCGAGTCCTGTCCCCAGTGTTCATTTACCTAGCAATGTCCCAGGTGGACTTCAGGACCCCAAGAACCACAATTGCTCCGCTGAACTGCAGGCCTTGCGGTTGGTTCGGAGTTCTGGAACATTAGTCCATGTCACAGGAGGCCTCCCAGGCTGCTGCAAAGACAGATGGACCCATATCACCACCATACAGCTGCATCCTCAGCAAGGGGGAGCAAATAAGGCCTTTCACAGTCACTGGAGTATGGGATAGAGACAGCATTGCACTTCTTAGCAATCCCCAGGATTTGCCACAGCTTAGATCACAGAGTCAGACCTCAAGAGAGGGGCAGGCAATAGGTCAAGTTTGTTAGGTCAAGAGGCAGGGTAGGCTATCACCCACTTCTCTCTAACTTTGAAACCCAGTTTGTAGAAGAATCCATACAATAGCGAAATGTGTGAACAGGGACAGTCTGTTTTCCAAGGAAGAGAATTTAGCTGCCATACATCCACTCATTTTATTATGGAGTCCTGCATAGGCTATTTTTAAGAGCTAGCACCTTCCAGTGTCCATGTATACTCCATATACATAAAAATACTTCTGTGTGAGTGGCTAAAGGTCTGGAGAAGTCTATGCCATTCCTCTTCTTGGCAATGCTCTTTCTTCTTTATAGTTTTCATCTCAAGTTTCTTCACTTTCCTTTTTAGGCTAAAGGAATTGATAACACTAGACAATTCATGAGAGTACAATAACTCTGGCAAACTCACAAATGAAGAAACCTAAAAAAAAAAAATGAAAAATACAGTCTGGCATTTTAGGAAGCTTATCCATTTACTCATGTATTAAGTTAATAAAGAATTTTAGTGTCCTTTTCAGACCAAATGCAAAGGGTAGAAAAATAAGAAGACATTGTTAATGATCTCAATTAGTTGAAGCCTCAAGTGGCCAATTGTCTGAGGTGGGGTGGGGGCAGACCAGGAGTGGCTGTGCCATTCTGTTAGGGTGAGACAGAAAATGACAAGAGGTCTAGCTGGAGAGAGTCCATTCTACCCCAAGATGATAATAGCATGATCCAGTAAGGTCATCCCTTTGGTAACTGTACTAGCTAACACTTATTTAGTGCTAAGTATGTGCCAGGCACTGTGGTAAGTGCTTTATGTGTATTACATTTAATTCTCACAGCAGTGCTATGGGGTTGTCACTGATGTTGCCATTCCCATCGTGCACAAAAGAAACTGAGTCACAGAGTCTAACATACTCAAGGTCAGCCAGCTAGTGAGGGACAGAATCAAGATTTCAACTCAGGTGGTCTGACTCTAATGCATGTGACAACTACTGCACTATTCTGCTTCCAATACAAAGGACCCAGCATGAAAGCAGGGAAGGAAAGAATCGGGAGGCAACCATGTATAGATACTTACATGCACAAAGTCTTTCAGCTGCTACCAAGTTCTCAGCAAGAACTTCAAGTCCTCAGAGAGACTGACAAGAGGAAGGAAGAGATTGACAAGAGTCCTGGCCCCAAAGGTAACTTGGGCAGGACTCAGCAAAACACGTGCTACCCCTTTAGCAGAAGTGAGAGTCAAGGTGACTGCTGCTCTTGAGAACAGCCCTGCATTCCAGTTTTTAGAATTAGGGCATCACAATAAAGCTGCATTTGTAGAAAGTGAAACTTGTTACTGAGTCAAGATTTGTGCTAGATAAAATACCGTAATCCACCCACGCCTACCTGTGGTCAAGATAAACACAGAATACTGGAGAATACTAAGTCAATGTTCTCCTGCCACCTACATCTGGGAACCTGAGGTGTTTGTTCAAGTAAATATTTATAGGCCTCTAGTGAATTAGAATCACTGAGGAGGAATTCAGGAAACCACGTCTTATGATAAATTATCTAAAAATTTCATGTGGACACTGAATGGTTTGAGAATCACTGAGCTCAACTTTCAGGAAGGACTCAAAAGACGTTGGCAGGGGGATGGGATGGCTGCAAAGGCTGGAAAGAGGGAGATTCTAGCACAAGGGGTGGTGAGGTGGCCTGGAATGGGTAATCCACTGGGCAATACTATGGCGATTGTCAAATATGTTCGCAAAAGTTTAATTATTACTTTTGTCTTTTGAAGGCTCAGAGCCTTTTTTAATAATTTGAAAAGCAAATTTTTTTTTTTAATAAAAATATAACCTGGCTTACAAATTAGCCTTGAGTTCCATTTCTAAGAAGCATTAGAACATGATTACCTTTCTGGACATGAATCTAAGAAACTCCCATACTTACTTTAAAGGAGCTCTACATGGGAATTTGTCTAAATCTTCAAAGGTAAAGTCTAAATATTTACTCCTTAATGAGTAAATTAGAATAGCCATCTCTACATTAAACCCACTAATAGTGGTGCATCTAATAAGCTCTCATAATTTTCACTTAATACTTTTGCTCCTTTATCTACAGCCTCTTCGAATAAAGTGAACAGATAAACAAACAAGAAAAAAAACTAGCTTATCCAAGAAACATTTCTTCTAATTCATTCATGTATTCATTTATTTTTAACCAGGGAAAATATATAGTTTGTGCTAAGTTTGTTTAAAAAAAGAAAAAAAAATTCCAGTTTTTTAAGAAATTAATTTTATCACAAAGCAAGTAATTATCACAAGCATTTAGCAGTAAGTTAAATGATTTCTCTACTTCATTGTAAACTACTGACGGGAACATTTGTTTGCTGTAGCCTGAGACAGACATTATAAAATGTATGATCCTCAATTTGTATTTCCCCCAGCATCCCTAAACTCAGCCTTCCTTCTAAAACTTTACTCACTGCTCTGACACGTTTTGTTGACTGAAAACATTCTCTACATAAACTTCATGGAGTTAATGTTAAATTTCTGCAGTGAATGCATTTTTCATCATTATAAGTCACAGCATGCTTCTTGTCTGGGGAACACAGTTCTAGGAGAGCAGTCATTCTTAGTTATGAGTCCCTAAGTCACAAGCAGTTTTAAACTTTGATTCATTTCAAAGCACATAGTTTTAGCAACAAAATTGTGGCACTATGAATTTTGGACAAAGTATTTACCTTGTGATTGTATTTTGATGCAACTTTTTTACACATTCCAGATATACCTGTTTCACTCAGGGCGTCAGTAGGAAATAAATGGCACACTCACATTACGGTATTTCTAACCTACAGGTGTGGGCTCGTCTAGAGGAAACACAAGTAGTACGGGAACCTAGGAATGGCACTTGAGAGCTGTTATCACCCAAGGCCTGTAGGACAAGGAGAGGAAGAAGTTGCCAGGGTCCAGAAGCCCAGTAGTGTGTTAAACAAACCACCTTAAGGAAAGCAGTGATTTTCTGTTAAAGAACACAGATATCCTAAGGAGACCAGACAAGGAAGGAATCGGGTAATAATAAAATCCTTCTCCCTCCTCTTTCTTTCCCATCTCCTCCAGAGCTCCTATCAGTTAAACCCCAATAGATACCAGAGGGCATGGGAGCTCTTTAATGTGGTTCATCACAGATCAGTCTTGCAGGGCTGAAAGAGGGAGAAGGTAGAAAGAGGTTACAGAGGCAAACTGAAAATATCTGTCATAACCTGCAACACCGTGGTACTCCAGTAAGTGTCTGACACACTAGTTTCAATCCCTACTCTGGCACTTACCACATGGGTTACCTTAGGCAAATTACCTGGGCTCACTAAGCCCTCATTTCTTTCCTCAGGAGTATGAAGACTCATTCCTCCCTTGCAGGGATTAAATGAGAAAATGTATGCGTATCACCAAGCCTAGTGCCTACAGTAGAGGAAGAACTCAGGGAGGGTGAGTTTCTTCCTCTGCAATCCCTTTTCAAGTGGTAACCGGTCTTCCGGTCTTCCGTAACTATTCTTATTTTCTCCCTGGTTCTTCCTTTGACAGAGATCAGATGTACACAGAAGAAATGTCTTACTTCCTGAGAAAATATTAAGGCATTTGTTCAATAATTAAACCCACACCTTTAGCTTCTTTAAATCAGTGCTAAGCCAAATGACCAAACAGCAATGGGACAGTAATTTTCTACTGATAACATTTTATAGCACTGCATCCAGTCAGACACAAGTTGATAAATCTTGATTTTTTTTTTTTAAACTGCATATTTTCTAAAGTAATCGATAAGGAATGTTTCTCAGAAACTTCTGTATAATGGTCAACTCATATTCATAGATTATTGAAATGGAAGTTCCTTTGTTTCAGTGATGGATTCCCATGGAAAGGGCCAAATCTGTCCTAGCAGTAAAGCATCTCCATTCATTTGACCTCTATAAGCTGTATCTTGGCTCTTTTAATTAGTATTTACAAAGTAAGGCTGTCATACCATCTTAAGAAATTATTCAATGTAGACAACTCTTAACTGAAAAAATGACAAGGCATGAAAAGGATAGTTTCAGAGGCAAAGCTAGAAAAGGGTAAATTCCTCTTATTCTCAATCCTCTTAATATATATTGATAACTTTCTTATTTTCACCCTGAACATTGATGTTGCTTATAGGAAGAACTAATACATTTACTTCAATCCATCCGTAATAGCTATAGCTCACGCTTTTTAAGGACTTTAACATTTATCCAGTCTTTAAAAATATATTATCTCTGATAATCTTCAGAACAGTAAAAGTGAGTAGATATATATTTGTTCTTCACAGATGGGGAAACTGGGGCTCACGAACATTACAGACCGCTAAGTAACAAAACCAGGGTTTAGTCAACAAGCATAAAGTGTGGAATATTGTTTTAACATTTACCCAAATTTTGACTATAAAGTTACTATGAGCTAGACACTGTGCTATGCAGAGGTTAAAACATATAATGAGTAAGCCATTATCTCTTCCCTTAAGTAACATGTTTCCAACCTGTTGCTAGGCACTGGATGACAGACAGCTAAGAGTAATAATGCTTTCAATCTAACCAATGATCAAATTCTACTTGAATCTGCATTCTTATTTACTTATTCAATATTTATATATGATTGATATGCCCAATGATCCACATGTTTCTGTAGATTTTTTTTTTTCTTGGTTGGTAGAACAGGTATAATGTGGATCACTAACTGGTCTCCATGTTGAGATAACATCACTTTTTTAATCACAAGTTGAGAAACCAGAAATCCCAGAACAAACAATAATAACTATTTGTAGGTTTAATTCACTCACATGTAAATGCTTCTTCCACCTCCTTCTTTCATTCTTTTACCCTTCCTTTCTTCAATATTTCCTCCTGAAAATATTTATAAAGCAGTGCCTGGTCTTCTATAGGTTGAAAATCAAACCTATGTTGAAAATTAAATTGCCATCTTAGGAGAAATTTCCAGTTTAGAGGAGAAATGTGTGATCAATAAGTTCAACAATAGTCATCAAATATAATTGTTCTGAGATGTTTAAGCACAGGATTCTGTGATAGCATAAATAGGATGAGTTACTACAGGAGGTTGTCCTCAATGTTTGCAAATTAAGCAGGAGTATTCCAGGAGAACAAAGGAGTTCATGCAGATAGGGAAGAAAAAACAAACAGCTCTCTGAGTAGTATGAATGACTTATGCCTATTAATGAGTGGTAGGAAGATGGAGGGTAAAAGGTAAACACTGGCAAAATACTGAACAGCCTCATTTGCTGTGCTGGGAGAATAGCAACAGCAAAATGTAAATTCCAGGACCTTCTACAACACTTAGGTTAACTAATATTAGAGTTACTAATGAAGATACTGAATTGTGAAGTGCTGAATTGTGTAGAGAAACACACATGATGCAGTAGGAGATAGCTTTGAAGGATGGGTTAGATTCATTTTCATATACAAAGAAGTTATTTTCAAAATTGGAACATCTGCTGAGGTATGGGTACCTCCAACAGAACAGATGTGTGACCAATCAGAACAGTAAGTACATGCTGAAAATCAAGACTGGCTGTGCCAGAAGGAAAAATGCCTCTGAGGACTTGGGATCACTTTTCAAATCCCCCTGCCAGAATAGCTCTGAGTGTTGTAAGGAAA
This sequence comes from Rhinolophus sinicus, assembly GCF_057876585.1. Lineage (NCBI taxonomy): Eukaryota > Metazoa > Chordata > Mammalia > Chiroptera > Rhinolophidae > Rhinolophus > Rhinolophus sinicus. The sequence continues at coordinate 91,035,444 of NC_142504.1, forward strand.
TAAGAGGGAGGGACAAGAAATCAAACACTTATTATTGGTTTCCATGTCTTCATCAATCTTCCAACTGATTGATCATATGGCCTTCACTACAAAAGTCCCTTTTCTAAAGCACCAATTTTCAAATATGATCTTAGATATTAGAATATTAGAATCCCTGTTAAAATCCTCAGTCATTAGTCCAGCATAAAAAGTCTCCCATGATCATGTCCAATTAGATCATTTGAACCTACCCTTCATGTGCTTCCATTACATGAATTCTCTGGTCAGATCAAACATGGCCCCTAGACCTTCAGTATCACCTTGGGAAAATTTGGCTTAGGAAAAAGAATGTGAGCTCAGTGTGAATCTTATTTCTGACTGTGACTTTAGGCTAGTTAATTATCTTTGCTGAACTTATTTCTTCATTTGGAAAATAAAATGAATAATATCTACCATGTAGAGCTGTTGTGAACATTTGAGATCAGTTTATAAAATGTCAAGCAATATGCCTCACACATAATAGTTTCTCAATAAATGGTGGCTGTTACTGTAATTCCTTTCTCTAGATTCCTATTTAGCAATTCCCAGCATTTCTGTACTCCCCGAGGCGCTGTCCCATTTCCTGCTGTATGTTCAGGTGATGTCAATTAATTCCTTCTAAATTGTTACCTGGTGGGGAAGCAAGGGCCCTGGCTCTGACTCTGCCATTGGCACACTTAATAACCTTGAACAAGTCACCTACATTTTCTGGGCTTCCGTTTGCACAGCCATAAAGTGAGGGTTGGATCAAATGATTTCTAATATTGATTCTAGTCCTATGATTATAGATTCTATGGCATTAATTGCCCAGGAAAGCACCCCTTCCCCATGCCTTGTGAGTTCCATGAGCTCTTTAAACATTTGTTGTACTTCATTGTATCCTAAAAGTTTCCTAGATGTCTAGTCCTGATTAATTGATTACTTTTATGACAATTTTGGTAGTCAATGAAACAAACCATTGGCTTTTCCTAAGGTCATACTGGTAACAGAGAAGTAATGGAAATGGCCACATATATATGACCTTAGGATTTGATTTTGATCTTTCCATATTGGTCGAAAAATACTGTCAAAGCCATGGTGATGATATGTAGATGTAGCCAAGGAAATAAAGGGGAGAAATTTGGGGTGTTTTCTTGATTAAATTGCAGGTCTTTTCCTTTTTACCTCAATTTTTTTATAAACAGAACTAAAAACATCCAAACTACTGCCAAATACATGGATTGTAGCAATTGGTTACCCAGTTAGGATATAACAATAAGACCATTTTGGCAAGAATCCCACGTAGGTAGCTATTTAACAACTGGCGGCAGAAATAGAATGTGCATGAAATAGAAACAATTATGCTTGTTAACTACATTGGGAGAAAACAAAAAAGGACAGTTATCTTCAATGTCAAGATGGTTGACAATCAAGAAATAGACTACACAATTTGAAATGAAGGCAATGATCTGATTAGAGCAACTTTTAATATCACTTTTTCTCATTTGTCAAATGGTACTCTCCTGGATTCCCAGATTGCAGGCCATTCTCAACTATCCAGATCTTATATACCCTACATCAGTGTGTTCCGTGGAACTCAATAGACACATCACCTCTAGTGAACATCATGTTTTAAGTCCAAATTCACTAAAAACAACTTACTTTTCTGTCTTCTTTAAATATACTAATTGTTCCTGGCAAAATTTTGCTTTTAATTTAAAATTTAAATTATTTTTCTTAAATTTTGCTTTTAAATGGGAATCAAAAAGCTATTTAGATTAACTACAATGTTATATATAGATGAAGTAATACAGAATTGTACACTTGAAACCTATGTAATTTTACTAACCATTATCCCCTCAAAATTTTTTAATTAAAAAAGGAAACTTATTTAGAGTTAATGTATTTATATATATGAGATTTCTCCAACGGTTTATTTCTATCATCATCATCATCTTCACCATCATCTTGAGAATCCAGATGAATGAATGATACATAGTTCAGTAAATAAATACTTATCTTAAAATATTTATGTATTCATATTTGAAACATAAAAAATTCAAATAAATAATAATGAATGAATGTGCTAGGAAATGAGGTAAACTTTGGTTGTACATACAGTAGAAAATAAAACCAACAAAGCCCATTTTTTCATGGATATTTTTGTCTAGTAGGAAAAACAGAAAATAAAGAAGCACATAAAATAAAGGATCGCAACAGAGTTGCTATGAAGCAAACAAATGGGACATTGCAGAGTAGACTAACTTCTTGGCAATGTTGACCAATGTTTTAGCTAGGCTTCCCTGGAAAGCCTCATTGACATTTGAATTGAGACCTTAAGTCTGAAAAGTGGCCAGTCTTGTAGCAACCTGAAGAAGAGAGCTTTCCTGAATCCTTTGGATGGGGGTTTTGTGCCAAGAGTGAAGAATACCAGGAGGTGTAAGTCTAGATCCCTAATCTCAGAAATTTCACCATATAAGTAGGGCGGCAAGGGATGTAAAAAATAGTAAATATTAACCCTGGGAAGTCCATAAAATGTTTCATCAAATTAGATGTGAAACGTGAGCAGAGAGAGACTGGCATTCATTAGAAGAGCAGAGAAGTGACTGTGACCTGAGGGAACGTCATCTCAGTAAGAAGAGGGGATCAACTCTCAGAAGATGATTTTTTAACTAGAGCTCTGATTATGATTTAGAATAGGACGTGTGTATTCACTCTACTTATAACATCCATCCTCTGTTTCAACTTTAGAACCAGGAAAGAAATTTTTGTTTGTTTGTTTATTATTTAATTGTTTTGTTTATAAATTCAGATTTTTTGAAGTACGCTATTCACAGTGGGTAGTCAGCAAATGTCCTCATTTGCTTACCCTAGGAGTTTAAAACAAAGATGCAGAGTCCAACCATCTTTGTTCATTGCAATTAATAAAAATAACCTGTGTTAAGGAGAAAATATTGAAGACGTAAGTTCAACTGAGGCCAGGATTCCAAGGGGTCCCAGAGCTGTCCCATAGAGACCTACCTTGGAATGGCTGGGGGAGCAAATGACTAGAGATGAGTCCATTCATCAAGGCAACTTAACCACTTTATTGAGCACTTCATACATGAAGAGTAATATTGAAGAGACTTCAATTAGTGTGGTCACAGGATGAGAGAACGCTGAGAGACTGGTCTGAAACCAAATATAGATTGGCAAAAAATGTATTACCAACTATGTTGGAAGGGACATCCTATCTATGCTAACTCTTTTTCTTTAGAAATTGAGACCAAAAACAAGAGTGACATTATTTTCCTGTGTTGACGTACAACTCGGCAGAAGGCTCCTTAAATATTTGAGGAAGTGGTGGCCAACCCTGTGCTTCAAGGTCCCTGAGCTCACAGGTAGTCAGGGATGCTCTTAAGACTAAAAGTGGATCTTGGGAGCAAGTGTTTGACTGTAAAACAGTTCTGGGTTTAGAATTTTTTTCAAACACAGTTAGAATGTAGTCATATAGGAGCTGCTCCTAATTCTGCACAGTGGCCCATATGATTTAGGACGACAGAAGTGTGGTTGATAGGTGGTCAGGGTTAATTTTATTATGTTGGCATTGAATATTGGTATTTCATGAAGCTGCCTATAAGCTCCTCTTAGTTACTCATGAATCAGTTTTTGTCTTTATATTGAATGCCATGTCTTATCATAAGCTAAGACAGATTCCTTTTATTAAATATAAAACCAATTGTTTCAATTTTAGTGAGCACCTCTTGGTTACAGTACCTATAATTTGTTGAGCAACACTACACATGTCTTTGCAATTTTAGACACCTGTGCATTGATTTGATGAGCATCAGGATGATATTTCTGACCAATGGTCCCCCTACTCCATAGTACCAGAGACTGATTTTGCCATCCATTGTTTATTTCATTTAAGGTAACTCAGTCTCTACCAAGTTTTACTTAGACGTAAACATCTCACTGAGATCTACGATTCTATGTCACTGTTATCTAGTCACCTTTTTCAGGCTATTAAAGATCTTCTCATACAAGATGATGTAGCCGAGGGTCGGAATTAAAGGGCTGGATCATTGGATCTGGGGTGAAAATGAAGTCACAGGGTTGGTCTGCAGCCCGAAGAAAGCATGTCTGGTCTGACTGTGATACTAAAGGAGAAAAAACAGTTGGGAACTGGGAATTTAGATAGAGCACAAGGGGATGGTAAGAGTAAAGGAAGGTGGGAGAATAAAAATATTAATCTCAAAATTTTCATAAGGTTGTGTCACTCCATCAGTCCATGCTCCCAAACTCTCCCTGCTCCTTCCCAACAGGAGTGAATCTGAGACTCTCTTTTCCCTTGCCCATAATCTCTGGCATCTCTGACCTTTCTCTCCTTGTCCTCAGTTTTTGTGTATACCCTTCCTTATTTCAATGTCCAGGGAACATTCAATCAATACAAAAGATATTTCAAAATAAATGTGAGATCATTCAAAACATAAAATCTCTAAAAAAGATAATATTATTCTGGATGGTAATCTTGCCTCAGAATATGCCACAGTCTATGTGGGTAAGAGTAAAATATGCAAATGTATGCAATCTCTATTCAGTTGCTCACAAAGACCTAAAGACACTTATACCTGCAGTGGGCACTCAGAAAGAGGAGCGAGTATGTGGATTTTATCCTCCTGTGTACTTTCCTACCCCAATTTTGAAATAATAGGTCAATCCTGCAATTCCATGTCCTGAGAGAGAGGCCGCATGCAAATTTCCTTTTGTGCTGCAGAACTTTTCCAGAAATGGGCAGTTTGCTTAACCACCTGAGAAAGAAGCATGAGCCAGATGCAGACACATGCCAGCAAGAACCCAGGAACACCATTGCTGGCTGCTGGAATTCAGACTTCAAATCTGCAAAGGAAAGCAATGTTAGTCCATCCAGCTGTGCTGACAACAATGTTAACAAAATTTCCTTTACACAATGGTTTTGCTGAGGTCAGGTGATTACCTCACTATGCCCTGCTTGTGAAATTGCAGTGGTCAGGAAAATGTGGGGTGGCTATAAGCTCATCAGCTGGATAACTGGGAAAACCAGTTTCAGAAAGCTGTCAGTTGAGAGATGTTTTCAACATATCAGCGGTATGATGTCCAGATAGCAGATTGCATAACAACTAGTGCAGCAAATAGATTGATTTTCTCCCCCTAGAGAAAATGTTTGACACAAGGAGATGATCCAGCACTTGAGCAGACTTTCTCCACAAGGGTCCTGCTGGACTTACCACACTTGAGTGCCAAACGGAAGGTATAATCTAAAGTGCCGGGCAGTCTCATTTTTAGCTGGAAATCAAAAACAAGCCCCAAGATATAAGAATGTATTTCCCAACAAATCTTCCTTTAAACCATCCAATCATCTAGCAACCTTCAGAATCTATATAATTTCAAACACCTTAAAGTACTTGTTACATATCTTACAATGCATGTTTAGCTTGGAAATTTATTTAGTTTTTCTCTTAATTTCCTAATTTCATCTTATTTTGCCATTTCCAGATGATAAGTTAATAACATCAAACCTCTAATAATGACATCTTTAATTCATTTTAAAGCTATTTTTCACTGCGTAGTTTCATATTCAAGTTATGGTGTAGCAGAGTTGATAGAATTCTAACAAATTAATTAATCAAATTAATCAAACTGTCAGATGATTCAATATAAAGTACTGTAAATTAGATATTGTTTTTGACAGCCACCAAAATAGAATGTAATGATCAAATGGGAAATATGTTAGTTAGTTTTCTTCCCCACCGTGTTTTTTTGTTTGTTTTGTTTTTTGTTTTTTTGCTTTTTGATATTTTTTAGTGTGTTGAGTTTGGATTGAGTTAAGCCAGGAATAAATTATTGGATTTAATTATGGAAATAGTTACTTTCAGCCAAGAAAACTATATGGTGTTAAAAATGCCAGCTGTCTGTCTATTGGTTGAGTTGGTAAAAACTGAGTCAGCAATGTTTTTTAAAGACACTTAAAATCATGTGTTTTAGAGCTGTAATTTCAAGATTTCTTCTATTAATAGTTCAGAGTGCTGCTTTCAGGAAGTTAGAATAATATTTCTGTTTTATTATGCCTGAGATTCAGAATGGTTAGATTAGCACCTTGAGATGATAGAATTATGCTGGAGAGAGCTAGAATTCAGGCTTCTGCTTCACAATACCACATATTTTTGGTACTCCAATATCACAAATAGGTATGATGTATGTTACCGTTCTCTTCATCCAAGTACCTGGCAGTCATTGTTAATCAGTGATGACCTGCTTTCCAGCTGCATATGAAGGCAGCTTCAAAAAACATTGCATCTCCTCAAAATAGTTAAGCAATCCACTTGGCAAATGAGATGAATTCTATTTCCTGACATTGTGTTGGACCATGCTTCCTTTAAGAACAAACTTGGGAGGCTTAAATTCCAGACTTGTGCCAGGAAATATAATGGCTTCTAACTGAGTGGCAAAAGTCCATTGGGCTCATCAGTTGTAACAAATCACCCACACTGAATGCAAGATGTTAATATTGGGGGAAACTGTGGATGTGGGAGAAGGTGGAAAAGGGCTCTGTGGGAACTGTCTGAACTTTCTGCTCAGTATTTCTGCAAACCTAAAAGTGCTCTAAAAAATAGTCTATTTTTTAAGTCACTCAGTTGACTGGCCTAATCCTATTATTGGCCCAAATGGAGCATTGCCTGGTACATAGCCATTGTATGGCTACTATTAGGGACCATAAAGGCAACTGTGATGGAGAAGTCAACCATAATTCTCATTATTTGGTGAGCATATTTTGAGAACGTGTTTGGAACAGGAGATCTAAATGTACATTCTTTAAGTTAAACTGTCTTTGATGTATGTCCATGGTGCAAGTATTTTTTCTTCATAATGGAATAATTAACACAGCATAATGGTGGTCATCACAATACTTTTTTTTCTTTTTTTTTTAGTGTTTTTTTTTTCAGTTTCCCTAAAATTAGCAGGCTTAACCTGTGGGTCATGGAAGGCAATATACTTCAAGTGTATGTACTACAATTCAAGGGTAAATAAGCACCATAAGACAAGTTTAAGGAACTGATGTTGCACTCTTATGATCAAGGTGGCAGAGCAGGTAAATGCTGTGCTTACTTCCTCTCACAACCACATCAAAATTACAACTAAAGTACAGAACAACCATCACTGAGAATCACCTGAAGTCTAGTTGAACTGAAGCCCTAAAACTAAGGACATGAAGAAGAAGACAACTTGAGACTGATGGTGGGGGGGCAGAGAAACCAAACAGGCTCGTCCCACACTGGAGTGTGACCATTGAAAATCAGGAAATCAAGAGGGAAATCTTGGCTGCAGTGATCACCCCAGGAGGAGTGAGGGGCCCCAGGCCCACACCAGGCTCCCCAGCCCAGGGTTCCAGTGATGAGAAGAGAAGTCCCCATAACTTCTGGCTGTGAAAATCAATGGAGATTGTGGCTGAGTAAGACTAGGGCAGCTGCAGTCACAGGTGATACTCTTAAAAGGCCCATGCACAGCCTTACTTGCTGATGGACTCTCTCACTCTGATCTCCAGTACTGGGCAACACCTTGAAAGACACCATGGACATATGGGGAGGAATTATATTATCTGGCTGCAAGGGCCAGAGGGGCAGCTTTCTCCTGCATGGAGGACCTGGCAGAGAAGCCATTGTTTCTTTGTTTACCCTCTCCGCTTCTGGCATGCAGATGTAGGCGGCTGCCATATCTGAGTCTCCATCAACCTAGCTAACACCATTCCTTTGCCCTGATTTCCTGAGGTCCCACCCAACCCATATTGGGGGGCCACCAAACCATCTCCAGTGGCTTTTCCCTACAAACAGCCTGTCTTGGGTTATGTGTCAGACCTTCTGAAAATCTCTCAAAGACTCACAAAATTAGACAAGCAGCATAGACTTCAGCATGCCCTATATCTCTGGCTGAGCAGCCCTAGGACTGGCACTAGTGACAGTGGGCTTTGGTTCATGGTTTGGCCTATTGAGGTACTCCCAAGCCCAGTGCAGGCAGCATCCATCTGCAGATTGCTGTGTGGCTTATGTCAGGTGGCCCCAGGCCGGGCACAGGCTACAGCTGAAATTAATCTGCAGCAGGTCCCTCACAGGAGGCCCCAGGGCTGGCATGTCCAGTGGCCAGCTTTGGACCAAGCTGGAATATCACTCAGCCACCTCCAAGGAGAACATCCCAAAGGGCAGACTGGGCACCAGAGACCTGCTAAAGCAAATCATGCTCTGTGGGGTCAGCCTCTACATAACAGCTCCTCCTCTGTAGGCAAAGCCAGTCTTCACAACCAATCAACCCAAAGGTCAATCCCTCCCATTGATGTGAAAACAGAAACCAAGGCTGTACTACAATAGGAGGGCACACACAGCCCACACAAGGACACACCTGGAGCATTCAGTTCTGATGACAAGGGAGACTGTGCCACTGGGCTCCGAAGGACACCTACTGCATAAGGCCACTGTACTAAGACCAGAAGACATGGCGGTTCTACCTAATACATAGAAACAAACACAGAGAGGTAAGCAAAATGGGGAGACAAAGAAATATATCTCAAATGAAAGAATAGAACAAAGAATAGAACAAATGGCTAACTACATATCTATCCACGACTACTTTAAATGTAAATGGATTAAGTGCTCTGATCAAAAGATAGGGTGGCTGAATGGATAAGAAACAAGACCCTTACATATGCTGCCTACAAGAGACTCACTTCAGATCAAAAGACACACACAGACTGAAAGTAAGGGGATAGGGAAAAGATAGTTCATGAAAATGAAAACAAACAAACAAACAAACAAACTGTGGTAGCAATACTTACACCAGACAAAATAGACTTTAAAATAAAGGCTATAACAAGTGACAAAGTCCCACAATCCCACTTCTGGGTGTTTATCTGAAGAAACCCAAAATGCTACTTGTAGGGGATGGATGCATCCATATATTCATTGTAGCATTGTTTAAAATGGCCAAGATGTGGAGGCAGCTTGGGTGTAGGACCCACAGAGAGCTCTTGCCATTTCTTGAGTCCTAAGATATCACCACATTTATCAGCCATGTACCATATCCCAAGGTCAAGTATTTCCACAAGACAGAAGAGAAAACAGGCTTTGTGGAATATTATCAAGCTTTGTGGAATATTTATTACATATCAAGCTTTGTGGAATATTAATTACACCTAAATCGTGTCATTGAGTGAATATACAGTAAGTCTGTTATGTGTGATATAATGATAGAATACAACATATTTTATAAAATATAAAATAAAACATAGATACAACAAAAGACACGATGCCTTCTTTTTAAGAACTTACCCTTCAGAGAGGAAAGAAGAACCTCTCAAGTAGGAATATCCCAGTCTAAGGCAGAGACTGGGTAGACAATGAAGTTTTTCTGAAAATATAATTCATCTTTGGAAAAAAATGGAACATCATTGATTTCAACATTAGCAGCAAAAATGAGGAAATGAGGCCTTCAATAATAAGAGTGAATAAGAATGAAATCCCATGGCAGAAGCCCATCTCTTTACAACCAGTCAGAAGAAAAGTAGAGTGGGCATATGGGCATGATTAAAAGAGCTTTAGAAATTAGGATAAGCTTGTCCTTCTATGTATTTCTTATTTTTTGTTTCCCCATCTGTCTTGCTATAACCAAAAAATAACCTCTAGTGTGAAAATTGTTGGTATCAAAAGCCACAAGACACAGAACCTAAGTACAATGTGTCCAATACAAATATCAGGCCTAGAAGAAAAGAAAACCATGGGAGAGAGAAGGGATTAGTGTAGAAGCCTAGAAAGAAGGAGCATTGCCTGAGTTCCATGGCCTTTCATGAATAGAGGGTGTCAGAGAGTGGGCGACTCATCGCTCTGTGCTGAGATGAGGAAAGTCTCCTATGGCGCAGGTGCATAGGGAAATACAGGTAGCTCTAAGTTTGGGGGTGAGTTACTTTAAAGGTAAGCAAAATACTATATGACCATAAGGAGTGAGGGAATTTTTGAAGACTCCTTGTAATAAGTGGCCTTTGACCAAAGGTAGAGAAGGATGTTTGGCAAATAGATAGATGTAGGAAGTGGACAATTTTAAGAAAATTCTAGAGAGTGTTTTATTCCAGAAGAATGAGTTAAGACTTTGTGTAGTACATCAGGCTCAAATGTTAGCTTTTAAAAATTTCATCCTCATAATTGCCCTCTAGCCCTGACTGAAAATCTCTGAATAAATTAAGAATAAAGAAGTGATGGAAATAGTGGTGGATCATTTGAATAGGAGACACATTAAAGAATAACACCTTTCTGTGTTATTGCTTGAGAATACTCCAGTCCTAAAGCTGGGAAGTATAGTAGGTAAGTGAATTTTTTAAGATCCCAGAGTTGGAAATCTGTCCATCCTATCATTAGGCCTTACCCACAGTCAACCTGTGATATCACAAGCAGGGATATCCCACATGTATTGTTCCACCATCAAACAACCAATACGAACAGGTGGCAGATAATCTCAAACAACTTAATCACTTTTAAAACAAATCTATTCTTTTTTTTCTTTTTTTTCCCATGACACTGGACTGACTTTCTAATTTAATTGAAAACTGGTTGATTTCTTTACTACTTTGCTTTTTCTCTTTAACATTTCAGTGCATTATAAGAGAATGTTTAACTAACTGTTAAGTATATGGAATTGAGTACTGAGTAGTTTTTAATCTGCTTTTCATCCAGAAAGTTTACACACACACACACACACACACACACACACACACACACACGCACACACACACTATGCAAAGTCATAATGAAGAACTGACATAACTTTTACTTTATTTTTTATCTTAGAAATATCTTCTCCCAAAATATTGTAGAGATTGTGTAAGAAATATTTATCATTCTCTAGATATAAGCAGAGATTTTAGAAATTATAAAATCTTGTTCTAATTATCCACCTTCATCAAAGCATTTGATTTAGACTCAAACTACATTTCTCCCGAAAGAATTAAGATATATTAATTAAATCAAATTTGTTTTATTTATACAGGTTGACATTTGACAGAGTACCTTTTCTTATCCTCAACCTCCATCAAGGTCTTTTTTTTTTGTTTTTCAATGACTGATTTTAGGATGTGAGTCAATAGCTGAGTTCAAGTGCATTCCAGGTTCTCCTTCCAGCTCCCTGCCCCAGGGTCTTGAGCAGGATCTTGTTAGCATCTGAAAAGTTTGGCACAAAGGAAGGCAATTAGCTTCCTTTTACACCTAAATTTACCTGCACCCCATACAAACTTGCAGCTGTTCTCTTGCATTTGTTACTCAAATGATCTCACTGCTAAACACTGAATCATGAGGCTGAGGCCACACAATCTTATTGGACTCCTGGGGATCTGGTCCTATCTGCTTATAATATTCTCTTCACTACCATTACTTGGGGAGTAAATTTCCACATTTAATACTGGGGCCTTTCCACATAATTATAGTGGGGAAAAAATGAACCCCTTTGAACTGTTGAGTTCTAAGTATTAGATTGTTCACCAATTTTTAACTGATGATTAGCAAGTATTTATTTAATCAAAGTACTTATTTATTTAATAGTTAATGTGTTAAATACTTACTGTGTACAATATGCTACATCTTTGACTATAAGGAATCAAAAGTAGTTGATACCATATTTTTACCCGATAGACACATAGGTATACACATACTACACCTATGCACAATAAAAGTAGGACAATAATTTCTATTGTGGTATTTGAGAAATACTATAGGGTCCTCAAATAGATCCTAGAAGTGCCAGATTAAGTAATATTTTTAAGGACTGAGTGAGTCATCAAGGTTGGTCAAAAACAAGCTACAGAGGAAAGCTGTGGGACAGACCTTGAAATTTGAAAGTATTTGCCCATTCTTTAGAGGTTCAAATTCAGTTTCCTTTAGTCAGGTGCCTACATACCATGAGTGAAATGTAGAGAAGTGGGGTATTCTACTCATAAGTGGCAGGTTGGTTTGAGTGGATTCATTTAGGTGAAAATCTAGATTGGTGTAATGATAAAAGAACAAGACTTAACAACAAGCGTCACCTCATACTCAGTACAAGGAAAGAATTTCCTGCTGGTAAATGTTCAAGGGTCAGAAAGTGCAGGAGTGAGAGCATTTTGCACATGGAAAACCAAAATAGGAAACTTTGGTTATCCAAGTAAAGCATGAGGGGCTCTGAATGTCCAAGGAAGGAACCGCAGGGCACAAGCCTTCCCTGGAATCTGAACAAGAGTAATAAGCTACAGAATCAGTGATGGAATGCTACTCTTCCTGAGAAATCACCACCTAAGTTTTGTCAAAGTTTTTTAATTCTATCCCTGAAAGCCTTGAAGATAATTGGCCTAGTATATTGTCAGAGTTTCTAAACGGATCCTTCCTGTTTAATTATCTGCATTAAGGGAACAGAGTTCATCATGGCTTATTAACAAAGATAGGCACCTGTCTTGGAAGTAGCTAGTTATAGGACAAGGAAGGATTTGGGAGTCTGTAGGTATTGAATCTAAAAGACAACATTGAAAGCGGGTGGCTGGTAATACCAACTCTACAGGCAGTGGAAGATAAGCTGAAACTCGAAACTTGAGCAGGATCTATGAGTTGTGAACATTATGTTCAAAATTCTGTGACAATAAGTCATTCATTTTTTAGTATTTTAAAGAAGTTTATAATAATTTAGATGTGTGATAATGTCCATAATATAAAATAAAGCGTGTCTGTTATTTAAACATTTGTTTTATGTGAATCATTCTATGTTCACATAAAGTAAAAATAACTAATTTGCTACTGTGGTTTATAAACAATTGTATTTTATGTATTTTCTGAAAAGGGTTATTATTTATCTTGTGTGAATCTTCCTCTTCCTTTCTCTTTGTTTTCTCCTTTTTTCCTTCTTCCCCCTCCCCTTTTCTTTCTTGTTTTTTCTTCATTCCCTTCTACCTTCTGTCTTCTTCTTTTTTGTTTTGTTTTTAAATTATTTCCTTGCATTAGATATAAATAACTCTTGTTTTCATTATCTTGTTTTAAGGAAACACCTATCATAGGTTAATATGCATTGTATGAATTTAAAAGTTTTTTTTAAGACCGATAATGAAACCAGAGCTCCTTTACAATGCCAAAAATTATATCAACATTTCTGTGTTAGGCTCAGACCCTCTTCCTACATTTGCACCTGAACAGAGGAAATTCTTGAAGAGTATAGGAGAGGGGAATAAAACTACATCTTCACAATTTAGTCTTAAGCCTGATTTTATGCCATGTCTTCTTACAGTGAGATATCATTAGGGTAAAGCCTAAAAAAAATCTTTATCATCATCCTCATAGTTCTGAATTATGATCCCTTTATTGAGATTATTGGGAAAATTCCTTTATTATAGTCAACATACTCACTTTTCTCATCTGCAAAAGGGCACACTAATTTCATATGCTGTGGTAAAAAATTACCACACACTTAGCAGCTTAAAATAACACACATTTATTATCTCACAGTCTTTGTGAGTTAAAAGTCTGGGCATGGTGTAGCTAGGTCCTTTGCTTTGGTATCACAAAGTTTCAATCAAGGTATCATTTGGTCAGATTGCATTATTGTCTGGTAGTTCAACTGGGGAAAATCCATTCCGAAGCTCAGTCAGTCGCTGGCAGAGTTCATTTCCTAGTGGTTGTATAAGACTGAGAGCCCCAGCTTCTTGCTAGCTGTCACCTGGAGGCCATCCTCAACTCCCCCGTTCCCTGCCATGTGGCCATCTCTATAAGCAGTTCACAGAATAGCAGCTTGCTTCTTTAAGCTAGTAGGAGAGCAAGAACAAGCCAATTAATAAGACAGAGTGTATATAACAATATAATCACGGGAGTGATATCCCATCACCTTTGCTGTATTGTACCGGTTATAAATAAGTGACAGTTTGCATCCACACACAAGGGAAAGAGATAATACAACAGCATGAACACCAGAAGATTGGGGTCATGGAGCTGCCTTAAAGTCTGTCCACCACAGAGTAGGTTTAACATTCAGAGAGTCTTCAGTCTTAGAAAACAAGCAATCAACATGGCTCTATCCATCACAGCCCAGCCAATCATCCCATCCATTTCACATAGATTCCCAGAGGTAAGAAATATAGCGCTATAAAATAAAGATGATATTGGAGGGCAACCTGTCAGGTGACTGGTGAGTGATGAAGTTGCTGTTCATCTCACTATTATTTGATATGAACTTCTGATTTCTAATCCTAGCCATGATTCAGGGTCTATTAATGACGATGGGCCTAATTCTTCTTTAGCTTCTTCCTCAACTTTCAGATAGTGGATGATGATATACATCAATCTGAGAAGGGCAGTATGAGCTTTCGCATGTAAAGAATTCAGCCCAATTTTGTATGGAAATAGTTTTGAGGAAGAATTCAGCAGGAAGCAGCATAAATCTTTAAAGAACTAGCACAAAACAGTGCTGGGGAGGAGATAAAGTTCCAACTTAATATACAGAAGTGAAGGCAAAGAGGTGATTTAATTGCAACCTACAAATATAGGAGAAATGTTTATAAGAAACAAACGATGTTGCATATTCAAGGAAGCCCATATTAGATAACATTAAGGAAATAGGGGATTTTTTTTCCCTCAACATGTTTTTTTGTTTGTTTGTTTTAAAGCCTTTGAAGAGATTCTACAATCTTCTCTAGGGGGGCTTTAAAACTAAAATTGGCATTTGTTTTAGAATGAATTGGAAATGTGCTTGACATTTCTTGGATTCTATTTATTAAGTATATGTCACTTAAAAGTGTAAACTTCCTTCGAAAATTAAAAAAAAAAATAAGCAATTTTTAATGCTTTATTTAGGAAAAAAATGAGGTAAACTATTCTGAATTTTGATAATATAAGCCATTTAGCTTAAAGAGCAGCATCACACTAATCAGGGGAGGTAGCTTAACATAGAAGGGTACACGGTATCCTTTGGTATCAAATTAGGTCTGAATTATTTTGTTTGAATCAGTGGAACATTTGCAGCTGCCACTATGCTTATATATAAGAGTTAAATAATCATCATTAAAAGGTTTACATTTAACTAAAAAAAAGAAAATCAACAAACACAAATAGAAAGGAAGAGAGATAGGGAGGAAATGAAGAGAGGAGAGAAGGGAGAAAAACAACCAAACTGGTTATTTCACCAGATTGATTGGTTAGTAAATAATAAGACTGTTAGATGTCAAGTAATGTTTAACATCAGGGGTTCTAACTGGGGAGGTCATCAAGGCCAATGTCACAGCAAATGCATAATTTACTTTAATACTCCCAACATATCTTCATCCAGATTCTCCTGGAATCATTTCATTGACAAAAATTGCAATGTTTCTCCCATGAATTTGTTTCACTGTTGCATGCTGAGGAAGTTATTTCTTATCTTCACCCTTATTCTTTTTCATAGGACTATTGTCTTTTTTCTGGAGCAGTATATGCCATGTTTCCCCACAAATAAGACATAGCTGGACCATCAGCTCTAATGCATCTTTTGGAGCATAAATTAATATAAGACCTGGTATTATATTAAATTATGTATATTATATTATATTATATTACATTATATTATACTATATTATATTATAGACGGGTCTTATATTACAGTAAAATAAGACCGGGTTTTATATTAATTTTTGCTCCAAAAGACACATTAGAGCTGATGGTCTGGCTAAGTCTTATTTTCAGGGAAACACGGTAGTGACTTTATGTTTTTTACTTTAATGTAGATAACCATTCACACATGTGAAGATGGCGACCAAGATATTAACTTAATATCCTGTTTCGTCAGTCACCATCTAGAGTTTTTCAACTGCTTAATTTATTAGGTAGCCTCAAATTCTTCCAGAAGCTTTTCCTACCCTTGACACTGTATATAGCAGAGAGAAATGAAGCCATAATGGTCCAAAGTCCTTAGCTAGATATGGATGGAGTGTTGACTCGCCTATGACTTTAACTTCAAAACCAGTTGCTAAATCAGTTCGTCACGAAGACACAGACTGACTCATGAAACAACAGATGAGTGAGCACACAACGAAATCCAAGTTGCAAAGGCCATTAAACACTAAAGATATATTGTAGAGTAGAACTTGCTTAGGTAAGAACTTCCTGCCCAGTGCCATGTCATGATGATTAATGTGTGCAAATGTGAACTTTATGAAAAAGATAATGAATTGATTGTGTTCTTAGATGATGCTGTTTTAGACCTATTTGACTTCCTCTCCTCCCCCAGGAATAAACTGACCACACTCTGCTAGTTTAAACAAATGAACACTTATCGTTGCCCATACTGCCAACTATGTTGGGGGTGGGGGGGCGGGGGGAACGGAATCATTTATCAAGAGAAAAAGAAAATAATGCAGTTGCTTCTATGCTGGGAAGGAGGTGAAGACCAGTAGCGAGAAAGAGAGGCTGTCACAGTTTCTGCTTAAAAATACAGCAGAGGCAGGGTGTTAAGGTCTTTTTCATGCTTTGGTTTCTGCCTATTTTGGTAGCAGGAAGCTGACTGTAATCACACCATGAGTCTGTCTCTCTTGTTCCTCAAAGACAATGTTCTTTGGCAACTTAAATTTTATACGAGTCCCTGTAAACACATCTGCTGCTTCTTGGTGGCCATCCAATGCATTGTGAATGGTATTAAAATAATTAGGGAATCTGTAAGTAGAATGTGCAATTGAAGAGCCATTTATGATGATAAACTAAATACTGCCTTAGTCATATATCTAACATTTTACATTGATTCATCAATCAGCTGACACTTATTGTACTTAGTACCATTCTAATAACTGAGGGGAATACATAGGACAAACAAATCATAACCTCTGTACTAAGAGAAAGAAAGGAATCATCATTCTTGGATAAAGTATTGAAAAGTATTGGATTAAGTATTTTCTAAAAAAGAAAAAAAATAGTCCTGTTTTTTTTCTGTGTGATTTTATTATTTATTGTTTATGTTTATGTTCTCTTAAAGCCAGCATAAATTATATGTACATCACACACACACACACACACACACACACACACACACAATTGAATACACACACAAATCTTTTCAGCATAAAGATATACTGTTAGAAGTTTTCTCTCTAATCCAGTCATTATATTTATACTCTGAGTATGTTAAGGAGGACCAGGTGAATAAATGGGGAAGGGAATGTTGAGAGATGAATGCAGCTTAAAGGCTTTTTTCATGATAGGTGATGGTGTAGCACCTTCAGCTGAGCAAAAATGGTAGGCAAAGAAACTCCTTTGGAAAAATTTCTGAGATTTATTATCCACTGAACACTTATTACATGTCATTTGCGCATTACCTGGGAATAAGACAATTTGAATGCCAACTCTAAAGCCAGATTTAAGTACTCTAACTATTGAACTCATCTATGGTCTTGTTCCACTGCAGCTGGCTATAGGAAAGAAGGAACTAAGGTCTGTTCAAATGGGGAAAAGGTGTTTTGCAAATCTGATACATTTAAAGTCTATGTTACAATATGAAAAGTATTTGTACCTAGTATAAAAAATTGTTAAAATATGCTCTTCCTCTTTTCTTCCTTAGATTGTATCTTAAATGAATAAAGTAATACTTAACATATCATAGTTACTGTAGATGAGTATTTTTGCCCCATATAAAATGTGAACTTTCTTGTTGGAAGGGAGGGGTAATGTCTTAGTCATCTTTCCATCCCTGTTATAGGGCTGACTCTTATGTTTGTGATACACTGGACTAAATTGAAAAATAGAAACTGCAGGGAATGAAAAGTGTTGGGTGACAGCAGTGGGATTCTTATTTTTCACTTCTAAATTTTCTTTTATTTGTATTATATTCTGTTAAAAGCTGTATGGCTATATTTCTTAACTGGTATCTCTAATTGCATTCACACCAGAAGTCAGGGTCGGAAGTTTTTTTCCAGAGAGAGAGTCAATCTTTTATTGCCCTATAGGAGATCAAGGTTGCTCAAGAATTGATTATCTTTTGTTTCTTTGGAAGACCCATTGGCTAGCATTTTTACAGCTATGCTCATGAGACAGAGTTTGAGGGGTGGGTGATAAGAACCAAAAACACTGGACAGGTTTTTTGTTGGGCATGAGGAGAATTGGAGAATACTAAAGCTCCTTAAATTTCTAATATGAGGTGGATGTCTTTGAGACACCTTCTCGATCTGGTGATACTTCCAGGCTTTCCCATTTCCCAGAACCACTTTGTCAAGTTTATTACCAGTCCTGCTGACCCCGATCCCCCGCCCCAGCTCTATCACATCTCCCTGACCCAAAATGGCTGCTCCATAGCAACTGCAGTCTTCCAGTGGTCACTTTTTACTTTCTGAGTTCAAGGATTGCCTCAGCTGTCAGTGCTAAGACTGTTTCTACTCGCTCAGTTTTCTTTGGTTTCTCAAATGACTTCAAGGAAAGTTCAGAATTTTGTCATTTCACTTCTATATCCCAATATACCTTAGATATATAATAGCAATACTTAGCCCTCTATCCTCCAAGAGAAGAAAATGGCTGTTCCAACACTGAAATTATAGAGGAAACACCCACCACACTGTACTGTCATATCAGATAATCATTTAATCACTGACTAAATCTAAGGCACTGAGATCAGAAGATTCAAGAACTCTGGGAGACTTTAAAAAAAAACCTTTCCAAATTAAGCATTTATTGTTACTTCATTGCTCTCTTGCTACTTAATTTTCCTGAGTCTCATTTTAGGAGAAATTTGCTCCTTTAGCCTTGCACACTTCATCTCAATCAATACACAATTCTCCCTAGAGGTCCCAAATTATTCTTTTCAAATGTCTTTTTTATCTATCCTTGGAAACAACACAAGCAAATGGAGTTTGACTTCCAGCTGTCAAATCAAGAGGCAAACCCTGTGAGCGTGAATCACTCGATCTTGCCTTGTTCAGTCTGGGTAATGTGGCACCGTCCCAAGAATCCTCCCCTACCACTGAGATAGAAAGGAGTCAAAGACAAATGGCATAATTTCAAAAAGGTGGACAATTCATTTATTTATTTTAATTATACAGAGCTCATTCACACAGAAACCCGTAGCTAAATAGTGAATCCTCATTATATTCCTTGGACTTCTTTGATAAGTCAGGGTTAAGATTTGCAAATACAATATTTTAAGTGGGCCACCTTGTTACTGCAGTTAAGAATTGAGCTCGGACCACCCTATAATTCCATCCCTGGAAATCTATACCCTGGAAAATATGGTACCCAGATTTCTCTGTTTATTTTAGGGACTAAAACTTTCAGGTTAATACAGATTAATATTCAAAGTGTAAACTATTGATCACATTGTTGACTAAGATATAGAAAGGTCAGTTTTCATGGCAGCATTATTTGCAAATCTTGGGGATCATTTATATGTTAGCTTATATGTTGCCTCTGTTTAGGTCCAATTTCTCTACTTCCTGTGTAGCTTCCAGAGGATTGTTCACCTTCTAAGGTACAAAACAAACAAACAAATAAAACAACAACAAAAAACCGGGCACTTTGCCCTGGTGCTAGTAGCTGTGTAGAAACAGTGATGACGTTGAAAATTTTTAAAACTTAAAATGCCTGGCCAAGTTCAGAGACATAACCTAGATGTGTTCTGTGTGCTTTGCATTCATTCCCCACCCCCAAACAAGATGGTAAAACAGAAACAGCGACTCTTTATTTCCTATCCTCTACTGTCCCAAATCCTCAGACTCCATCAAAGCACATCTGGAGCTCCACCTCCCACATTGTGTCCCCCACTGGTGCCAATCTTCCAGCTAACTCCATTTCCTTTTTGTAAACGCTTGATGTGCTGACCTATTTAAAAATATAACTCAGGTGCCTGGCGAACCATGATGCCTGCCAGCTCTTCAGATAAAGAGGATCCACTTATTAATCTGCTCTGTCTCCATCTGCCTGCTCAATTGGGATTGACTGCTTGCTGTCCAGACTGATACCAGAGAAATCTGATTGAGGACAAGAATCTCTTTGTACGTTTCCCCCACTGATACGGCACAACAGGTCTGTTGCAGCCAGGGAGTTAAGCTGATGTGACATGATGTCAGATGGCCTGCCATTGTACGTCAGAAATTAAAAAGAAAATATTCTTTCAAACTGGAATTCCTTATGTGATCTTTATTTCCTTGGGCTTTGAGCAGATTGAGTATTGAATTGCTTGACTGGAGCCCATGGATAATTTAATACCTGCAACATTCGTTCCCGGGTGAATTTCAGCCACATTTGACTTGTTCAGCATGGCGTCGCAGTTCTAACCATTTCATGGAAATCTTGTAAATATTGATTGATGAAATCCCAAAGAAATACTTTTTCTAACTCTGATTCTGAAATGCTCCAAAAGGAAATACTTGATCTCTGTTTTTGTCCTCCCTACTCCACATCTAGTAGTGTGAGATCTAAATAAAAATTATTGACTGTCTTTTATACTTCTCAAGTTACAACACTCAATTCTTACAACTTATCAATCAATCAATCAATCAATAAATAAATAAATAAATAAAGTGATGTGATTTGATCCACTAATCTAGGACTGAATAAAAATAAACAAAGACATAGGCAAGAATAGCAAACAAGTAAGCAAGCAACCAATAAACAAATAAGCCCAAACCCTGTCAGTGGAATCAAAAATTATTTGTTGGGAAGCTTTCTAAGTCTCCCAGTTGGAGGTATTGGCTGCATAATGTTAATGATCCAGGAGAATGCAAACCTGGTGTTTGTGTACATGGTTCTCAAGCACTAAATGGTTAGCATCCCACGGGCAAAGCATTCATATTTTAGTATGTGGTTGTGCTCTTATTGAAAACACAGGCAGAACTAGCCTAAGTCACACCTAGAATCAAAACGGAATGACATGAAATTTCTAAACAGCATTTATTAATGAAAATCAAAACAGAAAAGAGACGCACAAGAGTTAAAGATCTTACAGGAATTCGTGTTCAGTAATAAGGAACAAAATATTATCACTTTCTTAATATTCAGCTTTTACTCTTTAGTCAAGGCTAATCATTTGTTAATTAGAGTAAGCTCCAGTGCTTAAAAATTCAACTGTAAATGAAATGTGTGGCTGATACTTACTCTTTATTATAAATTAAACAATATGAATGTAAATACTATTGGAGAAAATAAAATCTCATTCATTCAATGTAAATAACACTGAATAAATTAATAAATTGACTGGTCTCTCTTTGATAATCACTTGTGGTAAGAGTGTATGTGTGTATGTTTGTGTGGGACTGTGTGTATGTGAACACATAAGGTATTCAAAGAACTAGGGAGAAAAATAATTCACTTAAACAGATAACAGAGAGTACTTTGCTACAACACAAATGACATATGTAAAGAATATCTTTTTTTTTAAATCTAGAAATTCTCTTAACAAGTAATAACTGTATTATATACTATTTCTCAAGATAACTTACAGAAAGTTCTTTACCATAAGTATTTAAAGACTAAAATATAGGAAGATAAACAAATCCACAAAAAGATTAATAAGAGAAAAACAATTCTATTTTGTTTGTTTATTTTATCAAGATGTAACTGAAATATTACTGTATTAGTTTCAGCTGTACAATGCAATGATTCAGTATTTGTATATTTGCAGAATGTTCAACACAGTAAGTCCAGTTAATATCCATCACCATACATAGTTACAAATGTTTTTTTTTCTTGTGATGAAAACTTTCAGAATCCACTCTCCTAGCTACTTTCAAATATTCAATAAGCGATTATTATCTATAGTCATGCTGTATATTACATCCTCTTGACTTATTCATTTTATAACTGGAATTTGTACTTTTTGACAGCCTTCACCCATTTCAGCCAACCCCCACCTCAGGCAATAACAAATCTGTTCTCAGTATCCATGAGCTTGTTTTATTTTGTTTTGTTTTCTGTGTTTGTGTTTTTGTTTCTTTAGATGCCATATATAAGGGAGATCATAAGGTATTTTTTCTTTCTCTGTCTGACTTATTTCATTAGCATAATGCTGTCAAGTACTATCTATCTTGTTTCAAATGGCAAGATTTCATTCTTTTTAATGACTGAATTACATATATATACACACATACATATACACACACACATATATATATACATATATACACACATATATATGTATATATGTGTGTGTGTGTAGACATACACACACAATTCCTTTATCTATTCATCTATCAATGGACATTTAGGTGGTTTCCATGTCTTGGCTATTATAAATAATGCTGTAATGATAAGCTGCAATGAACATGAGGGTACATAAGTCTTTCAAATTAGTATTTTTGTTTCCTTTGAATAAATACCCAGAAGTGAAATTTCTTGATCACATGGTAGCTCTGTTTTTAATGTTTTAAGAAACCTCCATACTGTTTTCCATATTGGCTGGATACACCAGTTTACATTCCCAGCAAGAGTGCCCAGGGTTTCCTTTTCTCCACATCCTTGCCAACACTTGTTATTTCTTGTCTTTTTTATTATAACAGGCATTCTAGTGGTATGAGGTAATATCTCAATGTGGTTTTGATTTATATTTCCCTGTTTTAATCTTGCCATATGGATGGAAAATTTATTTGGATGTTGAGTGTTCTTTATCTCCATAGACTTCATTTCCATTTTTCCTGAATCTACAGTAGAAAAAGATAGTCCATTCAATACATATAGTTTATACTATTCAGAAGTTAGGTTGTGCATTTCTGGTCCTTTCCTGATTAACTGAGTTGAATAGAGGAAACATGGGAAGAAGTTATCTTTAGAGTGTCCCTAAAGCCACACATCCAAAGTCCATTCCAAGCATGCAGCTTAGAACGCAGCTTGCAGTTTATTTTCTTTTGGGACTTTTGTCAAAGAAACATCCCCAGTCGAAACAATCTTAAACCCAATGAGAAAAAAAAAAAAGACAAGAATAAGTTACTGAGAGAGGTCACATTACTGGAATCATGGGATCCTACAAGTTCTTTGGGAAAATAAGGATGTCCACTAGCAAAAAAAAAGAAAAAAAAAGATAGCATTCAGAATGATCTAGAACAAAAGCATTCTTACTACAAACTATGAAAATGAACAAAATCTGAGGACACAAGAAAATTAACTTGTATTTTATAGGATAAAGTTAAAATATGATAGGTTGTTTAGCTATAACATCAAAAGCAAAGAATTCTGTATGTTCCATCTTGTATTCCACACAAAATTATGTACTTTGATACTCAGTAAGTATCAGTTAAAGACTGGCATGAAGGACTCAAAGTGCAAGTTTTTTTTGAAGACAGTGACATACCTATCTGAGCCAGGTAAATGAAACTTAATGTTTAAAAATACATCTAGAGAGAAAATTACTTTGCAGATGCCTGAAAAATAAAACCACTGAAAACAAGCAAATGTTATTTCCTAGAGAGGGAGTGAAAGAGAGAAATTAGAAAATAAAGTTTGCTAATTATTAACGTGCCATTTGGTTCAAAGAAAATGTTTGTAGACAACGTTGCTTGTATCTTAAATTGAATATTGTTCTCATCCATGTAATATTATTCTAATAATCCTTTTTTTAATTATGTTTTCTTCTTATCAAAATGATTTCTTGAAGCCAATCAACGTGGGAGGCCAGAAATTTGATAAGGAGGTCGTTACAACAACTTAAATGCAAAATATAAAACAATTCATTTCAAAGAATAGGAACTATTTTCTATCAATATTTGCAATATGATTGATTATGTAGCAATTCCTCTTCCCTTTTTCCTCTATTCCTAGCCCCCAAATGTTCTATGCTAGAAAAGTTTGACCTTGCTGAGAGAAACAATAACACCACATATCTGCACCATCCCCGTGATTAATACCGCCCTCTGAAAGGAGCACCTCGACTGGCAAAATACAACTAAAATGCATGAACACACTGAAGAACTCTTTGCCTTGTTCACCTTCTTTCTAAATAATTCATCAGTTTAATGATAATGACATTCAAATATCATAATTACAGCCGACTCTTTAAAAAACATCAATTCCAGGGCCAAATTGGAGTAACCAGCCCCCACTCCTTTTCTCACCATTAGCTGTTAATGCCAAAATATGATCTTTATTCATTTCACTGACATAATATAAAACCAATGTAGATTTCCCATTTTTCATAAAATTTTCATCTGCACTATTAGTTTCACTGATAGCAGACTGCAAAATGTTGTTAAGCTACAAGATGGAAGACACTGCAAAAACCTCAGCATGTTAAGAAGCCATAAAATTTTATTCAGTTCATTTATTGCTACAGTCCAGTAACCCTATAGTAAGAGTGTGCTATTTTTATTGTGTATTTATTTAAAGGTTGAATATTTTGTTCCCTGGACTACACATCTAACTGAGTTAATCTGGATTCCTAATACATTGAGTTGTATTCTACTTTGGGGTTTATCATTTCCTTGAAAGTGTTTCTATAATTTGGTTGTTGTGGAAGAGATAAAAACAGAATATTGCAAACAAAAGCTTGGCTATGGATATGTGGCTCGTTTGTGCTCAGACATAAATCCCCAGTATATGGGTCTCACCTGATGCTGAGGAGAAAGACTACTTTTTCCCTCCTCTTTTTTCATCTTATATCTCTTCCGAAGCAAATCTTGGTTCAATGAAACACAATGTAACAGATCTTTTATTGGACGCCCTGGCGTTTGGCCGGAAGTGCCTGACTGCCCACACAATCCTGCAGAAGTCAGCCACATTTTGCGTTTATTGCTTTGTCAGTATGTCTTAGTATTTTCAAATAAATAGGTAAGATTTCTTTTCTTTTTGTCTTTTTTTTTTTTTTTTTTTTTAAGAATAGCATGAAGCAGAACCTGTTTTAGGTCTACTCGTGAAATTATGGGCATCTAAAGCTAGCTTGTCTGTTTTCATACCAAGTTTAATAGTATAGTATAGTATAGTTTAGTATGAAGGTTGTAGCATCAGCTTTGCCAATATATGGACTATATCTGAATATTCCAAAGGACTTCCACAGTCTGCCCTACCGGGGGGCAATGACAATTACACAGTGGTAACTCTGTTATGGAAAAAAAAAAGTCAAGTAAACCCAGAAAAGCTCAAAGAAGGAGAGTAGAAGGGGCAGTTGTTCTGTTGGTATTGGAACTCTCTCTCTTAGGGCCAGGGCGTGGATTTTACTACACGTAGCAAACTCCCAGGCTGTGCATATTTCTTCGGCTCCGGGAATAACTGTTCCTTGTTCAGTCCCAATTAAAGGCCACATGGAAACTGCAGGTGCAGTAAAAAGATAAACTAGCAACAAAAACTACAATAGCAAACAGGCCAGACAAATGATCTACAACATCCATAATACATTCCTTCTGTGTCTGTGACTTGCTAAGAACCTAGAAGACAAGCCTGTCCCTACTTGGTCCCCTCATCTATAATACGGACTGATAAGAGAACCTATGCCAGTTGCAGTGTTTTCTCTTGAAAGTGCAAAATATGGGGTTGATAAAAGCAAAGTGTGCATTTTTAAAGGCACATGAGAGAGAGATTTAAATCACCAGAGATAGTCTGTATTTATTCATTCCAAAGAGGTACAAAGGCTCCGTCTGGGTAGCATTAAAGAGTAAAGGTTCAAAAGGAATATGTGAGATTCCCCAGGAGACAGGAAACATAAGAATGCATTAAAATGAGATAGAGAATGTGTCCCAAAATAGCCAAATAATGACTATTCGTAGTTACTATCTTGTTAGCATCGATTGTGGAATATTTGAGGGCCTAGGAGAATCAATGTATACGGTAAACAATCACCACCTAAACTGAAATGTCAGAGATACAATACAGAATAATGAATATAAAATATAGACAAAACTAACGAACAAACAAGATAAACAAATTAAATCAGATAAGCCAGGAAGGGTGAATGACTAACGACTGAATTAGGCATAATCCCAGTGAAGATCTGTCCATTTGAACAGCCTTTGCTGTGTGGTGTCAACACGGCTGACAGCTGAGCCCCACATGCCTCCCTTTTGCTTCTGTGATATAAAATCTGGGCTATGGATGTGAGATGCAGAAGCCAGGTATTCAGGCAGTAGTGGGGAAAACCATTTCCAGATTTTACAATTTCACGATCATCCATTTATCATTCCCAGAGATGAAAGGTTATGTTTTTTGCTTACTGTTGCACCTGGTACAGTGGTCTTGGGCTCAGAGACTCCCCCACCCCACCCCAATTATTTCCAAACTTTTTTTCCCCTTTATTTTGGGAGGGTTTGCTTTAAATTTTTTTTTTTAAAGGGTGCTAGAAGTCTTACATGATATCTCTTTCAATTCTCCATTATTTTGTGCACCTTTCCTGTGTTTCTATTTTGAATTGATTTGTGAACCTCTTTTTGCGGCTAAATGAGTCAGCAGAGATAGGATGTTGATGGATCTCATTGGACTTAGGTCAACGTTGTTCTGAAATAAAAGGAGCCAGTATACTTTAATGGTACACTCCATCACAGAAAAGACTTTGCTTCCAGGCTCCAATCGTCTACAATTTCTTATGCCCTAAAAGAGCATTATTAGGCAAAACTGAGATTTTGACATAATCTGATTTCTACAGTGTTTTCTTCTATTTTTTTTGGCCTGGTTGGGAGGTGGGGGTGGGTTATCTCTTGATGCCTTGTGTCCTTAAACTGCAACTTTCACAGTCCTCCCCAACACATACATCCCTCCAATTTCATATTTACCCCATGTTTCCTTTCTTTCTTTATTTGACTTATGCACTCTTCAAAACTGATCTCTTGTTGTGGGTCTCATTTCATAAGAAGTTTCTTTTAAATAGATGCTGTCTCAGTGGAAAAGATCTCATGTTAATTGAAACTGTGTGGATAATAAACAATGAGAGCATTTCTCTTACTAAGGATATTTGCTGTGAACAGGAATATGTATAGATATAGATATAAACAAGCTATATTTCTATATTTTATATAGAGATGTAAACACATTTACACCTAAAGGTGTGAATTTCAGACACAATGGCAGACAAGTGAAAGGAATTGATTTAGATAAGAACTGCTTATTTGCACACCATATGGGAAAAATACCTATTCTGTCTGCAAATAGGGCTTGCCCAGTTTGATGTTTTGTGAACATTCATTCTCACTTTTTTTTTTTTTAACAAAAGGGCATAGGGCTTACAAAGAAGTAAGACTTTTACTTAGTATCCTCAGCAGAAGAAAACTTTAAATGATAACATTTAGACGGTAAACAAAATACATCATTTTATAATACTTTACTTTGGCACTGTTCTAGCAACTTCGTAATCAGATTATTAAGTTTTGAAATCTCTTATATTCGGTTATGAAATTGTCTCTAATAACTAGAGAGATCATTATCTTTTATCTTGTTATTTATTTGCATCTGCTGGGTATTATGTCTCTGATGGGGATCATCTAATTAGAAAAGGGGGTGCAAAATGTGTCCCTCACTTTACCTGAAGTGCTTTCACATAGGTGCTGTCATAGTGGAAAAGATCATACTGGGATAGATGACACCACTTCAGCCCTCTGAGACATTCAGATCAGCCTCAACTCATTGCCATTTTTGTGGATGATAAATTTCCACACATGTCCTCCTTGTAGACCAAGGTGGAATCTGTGCAATCACTAAAACAATCTGCAGTGCTTGTATTAACATCTTGGGCCAAGTGCAAAGATCAATACAGGAATGTAAGGAGAAAGCCACCTGGCTTTCTAAGGTGGACTCTAATGTTTTGATCCTTACTCAGGTTGGGATCAAGAACCTGAGGATCTGGTTGAGATCAAATATTTCAGGTTGACACCATACTGTTGCTTGAAATCCTGTTGGATTCCTTAATCAAATGCTGTGTGGGATAAACTGAAAATTTGGTTCCAGGTTAATCAAAGTCGGTTATGGAGTGGCTTGCTCCTTGAGAAATTTTCCAGAAGCCATGATGAAGTAAAAACAATGGGTACTTATTTAAGGAGGACTTATTTTTCCCATGGGTTTCACATATTTCTGCATGTGTTAGGAGCAAACACACCGGTTATCTTTGTTCTGGATTATCTTTGCATATGTACGGGTCTCTTGGCTCTCTTTATATCACCCTGTGGGAACGGGGGCTTAAGCACAAGCAATGTTGATATTCTCACGACTCTTACTGCTATGAGCCTTTTGTCTCTGATTCAGGAGTGTCCTGTCTTCTGCCCATACCCATGAAACTGAGGAAGGCTAAGTTGTTAGCTGGCAAAGGCAGTAAAATCTCACCCCATTCACAATTCTTGATAGCCCTTTATGGAAAAGACCAGAACTGTCTCCTTCTAGACAACCACAGTCATTTTGAGGATCAAGTATTAGTATTCCTTGTAAGTTGTGACTTCTATACATGCTACCAGGAGATATTCAATCTGGATATGATCATAGAGATCATCTTTCAGTGTACAGATGAGAAAAATTGAGGCTCAGGTTTGTTTACCTAAAATAATATTGCTATTTAGAGGCAGAATCTAAGCAGGTGCCAATTTTTTTTTTCTTATTTCTTGTTTGATATTCTTCCCAATATATTTAATTAATTGCAATAAAAATAACACTCCAAAGTCCACTTTAGTTTCAGATAGAGATCTGATAATTTTTAATGAATAAGGTACGAAAATGGTGAAAGAATGTTGCCTATCCCATATCATGAGAAAGTAATGGGTTCAATTACATCCTAGGTTGGCAGTGGCCTTGGGTTGGATCTCGCAGTGATTTTCAAATCATGGATTGGAACACTTTCGAAAATGCACATTTTCCTCTTGGCTAGATGCAGCAACATTTGCAAGTGCTCTAAAGTGTTTGTTGGACCTTAAATATGTCATGTGCGTGGACAACAGGAATTAGCGCTTACTGCATTTATCCAAAATACAGGATTAGTTTCAGCCATCTTTTATACTCTTGGGGAAATCTTCCTTGAAGTGACAATAATTTAACCTCATTTTTCATTTTCTTTTGAGCCTCTACACTCTTATCTCTGAAAGCCAATAGCTTATTTTATGTTTTTCTCCTCTTGGTTACTATACTCTTCAGAATAGACTATGTTATGTACTATATAACAAACAACCTCCACAGCTCAGCGTCTTAAAACAAATTTTATTTTTTGCTCATTTTATATTTCCACCACAAGTCTTCGGAGGTTTTGTCCTTCTTTAGCCTCACTCTGGGACCCAGGCTGACAGAACCTCCACCACCTTGAACATTGTAAATTGCCATGGCATCAAGCTCTTGAAACATTTGTCTTTAAATAATATTGCTGCCACTCTCATTTCCCCTGCCTACACATGCACTATGATACATCCAATTTAAGGTGAGCGGGATACACAGCATCATCATGTGTCCGGGAGAAGAAGCAGAACTATATAGTGAGCGGTACTAATGACAGCTACAGTTATATTGACTTTGACCTCACGGTTTACTTAAGATTTTGAATGAATGTTCCTTCTCCTTCCAGGACTTCAAGTCTTATTTGGGCTGTTCTTATTACTTATGCTAATGATCTTTTTCCTTGCTCCCAAATGTTTCAATGTGTTGCCACGAGGAATTATTGCATGATGATGTTATGTGGGAAAAGTCTGGGTGATGATTTTTTTAAAAAATGTGGAATCACACAGGTGGAAGGAAAGTTAGAAAGAGGACTGAAGAAAAAGCAAAGGGAAAAGATGAATGAAAATAAAACTTAGAGAAGAGTAGGGATGAAAAAAAGGAAAAGGAAAGAAAGAGAAAAGGCTTTGAGAAGAGAAAATGTTGAAAGGAAAGAAAGCCAGTGGGAAATGACTACTGAGAGCAAAAGTTGCACATTTCAACATGCTTAGAACTCTCTGGGAAAAAAAAGGTATGAAAACCTATAAGACATTATTTAAATCTTATGATGTTGTGCCCCAGGGCTGAAACCAAGTCCTGGGCTCATCATCTCCAGTTCCCTGCTGACTTAAAGAGAAAAAAAAATATATATATATATATATATATTGTTTTTAACTGGCAATAGAACAGAAGTTCTGAATCTCAAAGCAACAAATGAAAACACACACATAAACTCTTCAGATTTTTCCTCTTCCCCAGAGTTCCTTTTTCTTAGAAGGAAAAATTGTAAGAGCTCAGCTGAGATCTGAATTTTTTGCCCAACTCTACAGAAAAAGAGGTAGAACATCGCTGGCCCCAAACTTCAAATACCAGGAGACCAGAATGACACTTCAATAAGAGGAGAAATTCTTGAAATATTCTTTGATTTCAGGGTTTTCTTCTCTATTCACCTCTTTATCTTTCTGATGAGTGGCTTTGTAGGGGTTTGTGTGTGTGTTTGAGAGAGAGAGAAAGAGAGAGAGAGAGAGAGAGAGAGAGAGAGAGAGAGAGAGAGAGAGAGAGAGAGAGAGAGAAAGAGAGAGAGAGAGAGAGAGAGAAAGAGAGAGAGAGAGAGAGAGAGAGAGAGAGAGAGAGAGAGAGAGAGAGATTTACTGAGTGAGTGAATGGTACACTGGCGCCTGCTCACACATACTCACACAAGCCAAATTAGCCATGATAGGGAGGGAGTATTTACACCACCAAAATCAGCAATGCCACAAACATAAATCAGGGTTGTTTTTTTGTTGTTGTTTTGGTTTGTTTTCCAGAGAGTTGTTTGCTGTATTACCAGCACAAAGCTGGGAGAGATAGACTATTAGATAGAAACAGGAAAAGAAAAAAAGAACATACTTGAAGAAAGAGAAAAGGGAACTCTAAGAGGGAGGAAGAAAATGGAGTGGGTTTGGATTTGGAAGAATAAAAATGTTGGGCTGAATGCCAGCCCTTGAAAGTATTCTTTTCTATAAGAGTTCTTATTTATTTCTTGTTTATTGGTTTGGTCTTAAAGTTTGGTTTTTTTGTTTGTTTGTTTGTGGGTTTTTTTTTGTTTTGTTTTTTTACCAATCTTAGGCACATGAGAGTCAAAAAACTAAACAAGTGCCTCCCTGCTTCTTGGGAGGCAAACCAAGCCCCCTCTGCTAGTACAGAGTGAGTCTCTAAGGGTGAAAACCAGGCAGGCAGAAAACGCTCTGCTCCAGCTACATGCACCTGGTCTGACTGGCCATGAGGAGCACTAACGCATCCACCTGAAATATGAGCTGATTGCCCATGAATCTGGTTTCAGATTCCCCAGAGCACAAACTCAAGGATATTTATAATGCCACATGGGAGCTTCTATTCTTTGAGGATGATTTGATCTCTGTGTTGAAAATGCAAAATGTCTTACTCATTAATGCTTTAAACATATATGTCTAAGTTCAAACGAGCAGCCACTGTTTTTTTAGATGGGGAAAAAAAGATGACTGAAACACCCACATGCCAAATTTACTCATTTTATATTTTGTTTCTCTAGGTCATTCAGATACACTCACTGAAAATATTGAAGGAAAGAGTTTGCCACCCCAAAATGGCATCTAAGCCTTAACTGCCCAATGTGTCCTTGGGTCTCATGTTCTTGGGGAACCCCCATATGTGACACATAATAAATTCACTCTTTTTCTCCAGTTAATCTGTCTCATTTTAATTTGACTGTTAGTCTAACCTGAAAAATCTTAGAAGGATAGAAGGAAAATTACAATTTAATCTCCCACAATATGAAAAGATAACAAAAGGAGAGAAAATACAATTTTGAGTTGCAGTTCCTTAGACTGATATGAAGAGAACTTAAATGTTCCATTTTCTTGCCTCCAAGCTAAGCAGGTGAACATTAAACAAACTAACAAAAAAGAATAGACTTTATATCTTCCTCTACTAACCCATATCAAAGTATAATGAATTCCGTATACATTTTTACATTTTCCTTTCTGTGTCTTTCTTATTGGAAAAGCATCATGCTCATGTTTTCTTTGTTGTTATTTAGTGCTATGCAGGGATCTGAGAATTCTCAATGTACCTTCTGCGTGTGCGTGTGTGTGTGCGTGTGTGTTTCAGTGAATGTGTTTGGAGGAGTGGTACCCCACCCAAATCCCAGTATAATACTAGACCCATACTAAACAATTGAACCTGAACCCTTTGCTCCTGGCAGGCTGCTCGCCTTGCTTTGGTGGTTTCTTCATCATTCTAAGCTTGGCAGCCAGCTACAAGTCCCCTCCCTGTCCAGGCTCCCTCTACATCACCTCCTTCCACGTAGGTACATACACACAACATATTTGCCGCTCTCATTTTCAACCATTCCTAAAGGCCTCTTTTAGTCCCCACTCCATAATTGAAGTCCTTATTCTTAAGTATTCTGTTTTCCCCTAAACCTTCCCGGGGTACATTCTCTTCTTAGAACTAATTGACTACCTATATTCTACCTTGAGCTACAATTTGACTGCTTTCACATGGGTCTTATTTCCTTACTGATATTTTGAGAACTGCAAGACTGTATACCACGGTTTGTTCATCTGTCTACCCCCATGGTACCTAGCACAACCCTGTGTGTAAAATAAGTGTGTAATGAATGTTTGATCAAGAATGAAGGAAAGAATCAATTCATCACTCAGGTAACTGGGTCTTTAACTTAGTGGCAGAGGGTTACTATTTCAAAGATGTAATAATTATCGTTCACACATTCTTTTGTGGAGAGAATATACAGCCTCTGTGTGATTAGGGAAGTATTTCTCCCACTTGATTACCTACTTTGAGTGAAATTTACATCAGTTCTTGAGTTTTCCTGCTCAGATTTACACTATTCCATTAGGCTATTCCTCAGTGCTAGATATTATGTATACAAAGAAGAATGCCAGAAATTTTTGCCCTCAATGAAATCATAATGTGGAAAACAGGAAATAAATTATTGCCGTACTACAAAGATGCTTTATAAAGACCTGTGAAACAAGATGTCGGGAAAAGAAAGAGGAACACTCTCTAGTCACAAGGAAGTGACTCACAGAAAAGGGTTAATGGTTTAGTTTATATTCTCTCTTTGCATATAAATGTCAAAAAACAATCAATCAGTTAACATCTATCAAAAAAGTAAATGTATTATTTAATGAAAGCTAAAATTCTGTAGTCTTGACTGTTGATTATCTAATTTTTATTTTTCAAATATGAATTGTGTAAAACTTTACACAAGTGTGTAAAATAGTGAAAGTGAGAATACTCTAGTTAGATTAGGAGGATAGGACTCATTTCCCTTCCTTACTCTTGTTTGCCTTGACCCTGGAAAGAGATCTAGAAGCACAACTTAAAACCCATTGATCAAATAAAGACATAGAGTGGACATTTACAAATTCTGTTAATTCACAAAGACTGAGTATTTGAAGTGAGACTATGTCCACGTAATAATGAAGTACACGATTTGGAAAAATAAAAATGTGACACCTCAGTTATTATGAAAATAAAATAAAGTTTAAAATTAACAAAATATATGGGGATCTCTTTGGTTATTAGAATATAGAGAGATGAACTTCATAATCCCAAGAGATGATATAAAGTACATAGCAAATATATAATAAATTTGAATACTTTAAAATAACACTAAAATGGATCATCACGTAACATCTCTATAAGAACACCCCTCCAAGTATTGAGGTTGAAACCAAGAATGATCATTTCCCAAACCAGGGATATGACGCTCATGGGAGTAACAATTTAACACTGAATGAACCATGTGCTAACTTGGGATCATTGCTATGTTTCTGATTGTTCAGAAATGGAGAAATGAATGTTATCATGGGTATAAACATTCCCATAGTTTTTACTTCCCACTATTCTTGCCCCTTTTTCTGTGTGACACTAATTTTAAACCAAGTTGCCTTTTCTTGTTGAGGTCACTATGAACAGAGTGAATCAGAGTATGAGCATATATGTCACATATTTTAGGTCTTGTCCTCCCAAACTCGCCCTCAGATGAAGACTCCAAGTTGGATCGGGGGTGTACACAATTCATAAGGTAAGAAAACTGAAACTAGTCATGTTCATCTGAAGGAGGTGTGTTTTTGAGATTTTCTTCCATTATGCTGTAATTAATAACTCAGGGAAAAAGGCATGAAGATGTTGGTCTGAAACTGCAAATTATTGGAAACAGCTGCCTTCTTTATTTTCAGTGTTTGCAAATTGTGTGGAGTAAAAAAAAAAAGCCAAACAAACAAACAAAAAAAAACAACCCAAAAACAGTAGCAACCTTTATGGAATCTTGAAAAAGGAAACTGAATGACTGAGGAGAGCTTTGTTCCCTGTATTACAAAGCATCCAAAGACTCTGAAAGTGAAAGAACTTGGATTTTTTTTTTTTTCTGTTTTGTTTGTTTTTGTGCTTTTCCCTTTGGGCCATCTGTAAGTGAACCAGTCTAAATTGGTTTAATCAATCAATAGGAATTTGCAATTCTATGCTAAGTGCAGTGAGAGATAGTAAAAGACTAAAATACAAAGAGGTGTTCTGTGAAATTGGGTAGTACAAGAGGCAGGTTTCAACTGATCCTTTGATCAAGCTCTCAGACATCTCCTAAGGGGGTGGTAACCAGTCACATCGCCACTTCCAAATACCCCTCCAACATTGACTGCCACAGAAGAAAAGTTGCACCCTGGGTCAGTAATTATAAACTGGGTGCTTAGATTTATAGTGCTGGGAGATAAAGGTCCACATAAAGTGATAAAGGTCCACAAAAGTCAAGTATAATATGTGTTTTAACAAAGCCCCTTTTTAGGTGATTAAGAAAAGGCTGCTCACATTTAGATCAAGTGTCAGTTTTCTTTGCGTAAAATAACATCAACTCATGAAACAACCCTGGTTGAAGTAAGTTATCTTGTGCTAATCAGAAACTTTGGCAACTATCTATCTATGATTAATAAACATGTCAAAAAGCACATTGTTCAGTCAAATTAATAAATTAAATTAAATTAAAATGTGGGAGCCTCTGAGGAACAGTGTGTTTGTGTGACTGTGTGTGTTTGTGTCTGTGTGTACAACATAGCTATAACTGTAAGTGTATCATCCTCCATATTAAAC
Source organism: Rhinolophus sinicus (assembly GCF_057876585.1). Lineage (NCBI taxonomy): Eukaryota > Metazoa > Chordata > Mammalia > Chiroptera > Rhinolophidae > Rhinolophus > Rhinolophus sinicus. Next base: position 91,070,372 of record NC_142504.1, read on the forward strand.
TCTTCATATCATTTCCCCAAATACTCTAGCTCAGATAGGAACTTAAATTTTCTCCCATCCTGGGTTTGCATTTGGAGACCATATTCCCAGATTTAGTATGACTGATCAATAAATGTCACCCAGACTCGTATCACAGGATTTCATATAAGTGAATGGGAACATCCATCTGTGAAAACTTATTGAGGAAATGGTCTATTTTAAGAGATGATTGGTAAATATGGCAAATATTAGGATATGTCCATTCTTTTATCTGAGAGATCAAGGGTGTATCTCACAACTATGAATGTTACATTTAAAATTAACCAACAATATTAAGACTGCAAGATGGGTTCTCTACATCCAAGCAACTCATTTTGATTCATGGCATCCTGGGTGGTATTCCAGAGGGTGTGTAAAACCACAGAGACTTTTTTTAAGGGTCAATATATCCCATTATTTGATGGAGACTATTTTTATATCAACATAGATTCCTATGGGAGAGAAATAAAAATACACAATATTTTAAAATTCAACACAAGACTTCAAAAAAACTAAGTGCTGCTGTCCAATTGCTTCAGTCCAAATACTTGAATCCCTAAGAGTGTATGTTGCCTCTCCCCTAACTCTAAGCAAATAATCAACAGCATTTATTGATTACTGTGTGTCATCATATGCTCAATCCCTCCACACATGCATTATTTTACTTAATTCTCACAATAATCTTAGGAGGTAGGTAGTATTACTCCCGTTTTCCAGGTATGGAAACGCATAAAAACGTTAAGTAACTTGCCTAAGGTCACTAGTAATGTATAGTATTGAGATTCACAGCAGGTTTATTTGAATTGAAGGTATTTTTCTTGGTAAAATAATTAATTTAAGAACCTGAGAATTACTGCTTAATGCACCACAACAAAAATTAGGTGGCTATATGCCTTGAAATCTAGATTTAGAGCTACCATTAACCAATGTTAACATCTTGATCAAGTTATGCCTTGGTGGACAACTAGTTGAGGTTGTTGTACCAGGATAAATTCTCATTTCCAAGTAACAAACAGGAATTCTGGCTGTCAGAACATTTTCTTGTAATTTTGATTAATGTCAATCAATATGCCACGATAAGTTTAACTGTAAATTAAACAACATGATTAGTTTAAACCATGTAAGCCTAGGGACTAAGTACAAGACCTGTACTCATGTTAATGCCAGTGAAAATAACAGAAAGATAACTTTATGCTTGACTTAACCAACCTGTTTACATGTTCTTGGGTTGAAGGGTTTTGTTGCTTTTATAAGCGAATGTACATTATCATCCCTTCCCTATATACACCTTCCTTCATCCTCTAATCTCATCTAGTCCCTTTGTATTAAAAATCATCTATGTACTGTGATTCCTAAATCCATATATTATTTTTTCCCTCTTTCCAAAATACCAAATCTTACTGCATCCTTGACTTCTCCACGTGTAAATCTAATAAACATCTGTTATTAACTGAATGTGCATGTCCCTTAAATTCCAATGTTGAATCCCTAACCCCCAATGTGATGGTTTTGGAGGTGGGGACTTCAGTAGGGAATTAAATATAAATGGGAGGATTTGGGTGGGGCCCTTAAAATGGGATTAGTGTTCTTGTAAAAGGAGGACGAGGTTGGAGCTCTCTCTCTCTCTGCCCCATGAGGATATGGTAAGAAAATGGCATCTGCAAGCCAAGAAGAGGGTTCTCACCAGAACCCAATTATGCTGGCACCCTTACCTCAAACTTCAAGCCTCCAGAACTGAGAGGAAGATTTTTTGTTGTTGTTTAAGCTCCTCACTCTATGGTATTTTGTTATGGCAACTGAGCTGAAGAATCCATGCTTAGTTGTAGCCAAAACAAGACTCCTGATAACACCTCTCTCTACACCAACCCAATCTGTTCTCTCCCTTCTTCTATATCTCAATATAAAGCATTTTAACTTAAGACCCTTACCCAAGCTGTTCCATCTGTCCAGAATGTCCTCCCTCCTAATATTTGCATGACTGATTTCTTCTTAGCACTGTCAAAGAATGACTGGGAGATATTTAAAGTGTAGTTGAATATTTATTCATATTTGAGGGAGAGCAATTCTATATAGATTGCTTCTCCAAACAAAAATAAAGGTTAAGTTTATGAGAGTAAAACTGCAGACTCCCTGTGGAACAGAGTCTTATGTTTGTTGGTCTGTTTTTGTTTTTGTTTTCTTTCCCCCTTGGATAAGTTGATTGGATGAAGGTCATTAACAAGGCAGTTTGCCCTTGAGTAGGTTTTACAGAGTTGTCAGGGAAGGCAGATTTCTTTTTCTTTCTTTTGTAAAAACAAAGTGTTCTGAGAAGCCTTGAAATATCAGCTGTTCTGCTACATCTCTGTGTATGTGTGACCTAATGTATTTTGGTTGGTATTTATACCTTATTTAGATGATATCCACTCCATTTTCTTTCATGACAATTTATCATCATTAATATCACAGTTTTTGTCACCTTCTCATAAAGACATTCCCTATCATCAATGGTAGCCTCGCATTTTGTCTTCTCTGCATCCCGTTATTTTATTTTCCTCACGGACCATAACTTTACCTGACTTAAAAATTTTATTTCATTATTAATTTACATACCATACCCTCTCCCCACATGGAATGCGTGTTCCAAGATAGTTCAACTATTTCCCCCCAAGAAAAAGGCCTGTGATAGAGGCAATGTTCAAGAAATATTTGTTGAAAAAATGGTGAATCACTTTATGAATGAGTATCAGCCATCAGTTGATTTAGCTTAGCCAATGAGTTTCCAAACCTAATTTTATAACATCTCTTAAACTTGAGTGCGAATTCTGTCACCACACCATCCTACCACCACTCCTTATTGGAACCTCAGCCATCATGCTTTTTCCCTCACCACTCCTATAATGCTATATAGACATCTAGTCCCTGTTACTTAATTGAAACTGCCTACCTGGCCTGTAAGCCCTAACTTGTTATTTTTCTTGTGACTATACCAGTAATATATAAACTGATAGTTTATTGTAAAATTCTCAGTAACTGAAAATGCATGTACAGCAAACTTTAAGTCAGTCTTTTCTCACTCCAACCCCGTAATTGTACAGATCTTATCAGAAGAAAGCGCTATTAACAATCTGACTTTCATCCTTCCACACTTTTTTTTTTCAAATGAAAGGTTTATTTTCTCATCAATGTCTATCCCATGCAAGTCTCTTTTCCCAGGAAAACTCCTTTGATCCCCAGAGCTCAGGACTGTTATCTCCTACACTTGATTGAATCCGTCTTTTCCTCTGTGCTGTTCTTTTGTCACTAAATGGCATGGCATACAGCCTTGAACTAGAAATTTACTTTTCATGTAAAAAGGTCATTTCATCTCAGCAAGTGTGTGAACTCCACTAGAGGTAGGACAATTTCTTCCACTTTGGTTCCCACTGTCCTAGGCACAGTGAATATATATATATATATATATATATATATATATATATATACACATATCATGGAGATATATATAGAGAGAGAGTATATATATATATATATATATATATATATATATATATATATATATATAGTGGATGTCTTGGAATGCTTGTGAGATTTTTACAGAGGAAAACTGAATGTGTGTAATAGAGTCTGGAAATCACAAAGAACACATCATCTAAGCCCACACCTATAATTTTCTTTTATTATCAACAATTGCTTTAGACTCTGTGGGCCACTTTTATCTGAAAAGAGGTGGTAAAGAGTGTTTTTATATCCCCTCCAATACATGTTTAATCGAAAAATTCTTTTAAAAAATGGGACTGAAGTAAAAATGCATCTTTTGGAAGTTTAAAAATTTTGGTAATCAAACCATCTCTGTTCGAATTTTCAGACTAAAGCCTCTGAATAGCTACCTCAGTACAGCTTGTACTCTAGACATTGATTTTGTTAATTTCCTCTCTTAGAGAATATATGGTTAGTTTATTGTTTTGTCTTTGTGTTTTATTATTCTATTATTGGCTAAATCATCAGAGAAAATCCGTGAATGCATGAGAGGACTGGAGATTTATTCAATTTAATCAAAATCTAAACAACTTGGAAGTGTGGGAGGGTACACATACACAAACATTTAAGACTTCATATGTATATATTTATTCATACATACAGGATACCATGTGTGGTAGGTTTGAGTAGGGGAAACAGGAACCAATAGTTGGAAGATCTGTTGTCTCATTCCAGTGCTTTTGTTTTTACTGGTGTTGTGATCATAGACTGCACCTCTCTCTGGGTTCCTCACCTGTGTAATTGGAGAGATAGGAGACTAGCTGTCTAGGTAGCTAAGCTTGCCTATACAAACATTCAGTGTATGTGTATGCATATCTGTATGAATTACCCTGTTTCTGAAATCACACTTGCAGAGAACCGATTTTGACTGAATGTACTATTGTTACCTGACTTTACTGCAAAATCCTAGGCTTGCTACTTATTTTTACATCACTTCTTTCAAAGCTAGAAAAATAACCTTTTTTTCCCTTCGACTCTTGGCATGACTGTTGGTGACAATCCACCCCTGAAGTGCATGAGTAAACAGAGAATAGGAGATTGCTTAAACAAGTGAATTATTTAAATCTGCATATGCAATGAGACCTGTTAGGCAAAACTTCTGCTCAGTAAGACCCCCAGGCTCTTAGATAGATATTTGATATGTAATTTCCTAAACTGCTTACTGTAGTTTTTGCATCTTATTGTTTATTTTGCATGAAATTGTATTGTCAGTAGGAAGGTTCCCAGAGAGAGTTTTGATTGAAATATGCTTGGATGAGCATTAGGCTTTATTTTTTTGTGCATGTAATAATATTAAATCTTCAAGTTATTGCAAGTTGGATATTTGCCAAGATTTGAATCAAAATAGTTTCTTTTCTTTTTTGTGGTTTCATTCTGTTTGTTTTCTTAAAATAATGCACATTTTCTCCTTAGTTAAGCAAAAAAGGTGTAAAGGTAAATGAAATGTGTTTAATTAGTGTGTACAAGGTTTTCTCACACATGTTTGCTCCATTTCTGGAGTGAGAGGGAGTCTCCTAATTTCCTTTGTCCTCACAGCTTCAGCCTCATTGGTCTCTGGCTTTTCCTTTCAAGTCTGTGGCTCCCGGCCTCAAAGTCAACTTATTTTGGTCCAAAGGAGAATGATACTGACCTTATGCATTCAGGTCAATAGGTTAGCAGGTACCAAAGCACAGGCAATGGGTCCAGAATCATGTTTGTCAATATAGTGAAACCAAAAGACATGTAACCGTGCTCCTCCTGCTATAGTGAGCAGAAAAGTTTTCCTACATGGTACCAATTTTCCAATACAGCCAGCTTTTGGGGACGACTCATTTTCCTTCCATTCTAGGTTCTTTGGCTGGTCTAATAATTAAATTGACTTAAACAGATTAACAGGAGAAAACCAAATTTTTATTTTTGTGTGTATAGGAGCCCCACAAAAAGATGAGACCTAAGGTCAACTCAGGCCATCCTGAGCTAAGGAAAGAAATAAAGGCAAGGAGTTTCAAAGGGGAGGAGGATAATTCAAAGGGCAATAAGAAGAGCAGATGTTTGGTAATTAGTTGTTTATCCTGCCAAGTCTGATATCCTGCTTATCAGACTTTTATCTGATAAGTCATTCAGATAAAAGTTATCTCTGGTGAAAGCTCTATCTTGGAACCAGGCCCCCATATCAATTCTTTTCTAGGTAGGTAAGGGAGAGGTAAAAGTTTTTCTTTGATCTGCTGGGTCTTGATTGCTTTCAGCTCAAAATAATCCACATGCCAAAGAGGCACATTTTGGAGTGGCATATTCTGACCCTCTCCACAGCCAATCATAGTTATGAAACCAGTCACATAAGGTAAGAGATCAATTAGAGGACTTCCAACACATACATAACACACATACGCGCACACACACACACACACTCACAAACACTCACAAACACGTAGAATGTGCTTCTGTAATGTGAAATTTCACACAAAATAAAATGGAAATATTTCAAATATCCTGAATTTTCTTTTTCTCAATTTTTTTGTTTGTTTTAATTTCCTCCTATCCTTTAATTCTCCTCCTTTCTTCTATGTCTCTTTTTCTTTCATTACTTCTCTGTTTCTCCATCTCTGTTTATATGTGTTTTTTTCCTCTCTGCTTCTTGCTCTCTTCATTTAGAGAGATTTTCAAAATCTACAGTTTCTTAAGATTCCAACTATGTCTGGTGCCTTTTTTATGAGTGTCTCAATTAATTATAACTGAATTTTAGATGATGTCCTGTATATTCTATAACAGACTAATATCATAAAATTCAGTCCCTAGTGAAATTATGGTCTCAATGATTTTCAAGTAGACTGAAAACTGGATGCCCATTTTTGTAGGTTTGCGGGGAAAGTACAAGAAAGAAGGTTGACAGCAAGATCTTTGCTGTTTTTCAAAGAATTTCATTTCAAGTTCAGTTCCAGTATTTTCAGCTTCTCTGTCTATGTAACATCTCTCAATAGGCTTCTCTATTATTTGATAATCTGTAGCTCATAATTAGGCACTTAATTAGTCTATGATTTGTCAGTGTCTTAGTCTTAACCCACCCACCCCTACAATGGAATATGTATTCTTTGATAAAAGGAATGATACTGTGACCTGTTTGGGTAATTACTAGGCCACATTTAGCAGCCTAGTAAAAATGTATTAAATATTTTCTCAGTGATTGAGTTGTTATATCACGAATGTGTTAATTATGAAGGTTTTTAGGATATAGGTAGTATAGCAACAAATAGACTCAGCCAAAGAGTTACTTACTATGCTATAGACTCCCTAGTCCACAAATAATTTCTTAAGAAAAGTAAGCTCCTATCTCTCTGCACCCCCTTTTTTTTATCTTTGACAGTACAATGGCCTCTTTGCTCCTCCACCAGGAAGAGATAACAATCAATAACCATATTCATTTTAGTATGGACCTCCAAGTCCCTCAGAGTCACATTTCCTCTCTGAGACTAGGTTAGTTTTGCAGATGACTTATAGTAAGAAAAATCACTTAAACAACAAATCTGCCTCTACTCTGTGGTGGCTGGAGAGTTTTAGAAATCATTTGAGGAAAAGTATACTCTCAGTTGGCTGTTGGAATGAAAATCTTCATAAACGAAATACATTGTGACTTAATTTGAATATTGTGCCAATTAGCTTATGTTTGAATAATTCTTGTCAGGCTCTTCCCCATTACCTAAGTAATTGAACATTGGTTCCAGTAGCAAAGGTAGGCCCACTGTTCATCCAATAAGCTAGGTGTGAATTAGGTTTTTGGCAATAATGATGCACCTTAGAAAGTATGAGTCTTACATTTTGGGAGAAAGGCTGATTTCTTGGCATTAGGAATCCATGGCAATTTTTGTTGTGTGGTTTTCTTTCGTTGTGAGTTTTAAGACTGCTCTAATGAGCTGTTCCAATATTCTCATCTCCCAATCCCTCATTACTCTGAGCCACAGATTTATTGTTCCCTACTTTGGAGGGAGTTGCTTTGTAGGCAATTATGTTGGCTTAATTGTAGCTCATTCTTCCTCATATATTGTTGTGTGACCTCATGCTCACTTCATTGTGGGCTGTGGCTGTCAGGCCTAATCCCTGGGAAGATGTAAGTACATTAGAATTCATTCCAAAAAGAAAGAAAAACACAAGTTGGGGCAGAAGAAAGCTCACAAATGGGGAGGCAGCTTAACCTGCTGCTACTGCTTTTCAAAACAGAAACACAAAAACCCAAGATACAAATGGTCCCCAGTGCAGCCCTAATCCCGGTCTGCAACCCATTAGTCATCAGTGTAAAGTTTTATCATGGAAAAGACTGAAGTTATGCTAGAACCAAGCTAGAAAAAGTGGTAAAGTATTTGTCTTCCTACAATCTCATTGTTTTCTTTTGTTTCTGGACTTTCTTTCACACCATCCACATCCCGCCTCCATCTCACCCCGCTTCACCCTCTGTCACCCCCAACGCCTCAGCATTGGAAGCTTTTATTCTAGTCCTTCCTCTATGACATCAAAATCTGATTTCAGGAAAGCATCAGAAATCCGTTAACTGTTATGTGATTCCCTTAACCTGCATATAAGGTGAACCCACAGAAGAACTGACAGGTAGGCCAGTGTTTCTTAAACTTGACCATGCATTAGAATCCCCTGGAGGACTTGCTGAATCATACTGTTGGTCCTCAATCCCAGGGTTTCTCATTGAGCATTTGTGAGGTAGTGCCTAAGAATTTGCATTTCTACGGAGTTCTGAAGTAATGCAAATGCCACTGGTCTGGGAGCCACACTTTGAGAACTGGTGAGCTAATGCTCTGCCTGCCATTTTCAAATGTTAGCCTAGTGGGATGCATACTGACCTCACAGCAGAGCCTCATCCAAACCTGGTGTTTCCTCCCTCTGTCCCTTACTCTATGGTTGTGAGCTTGTCATGCAGGAGGATAGCTCTTTGATAACCTAATCCACAGCCCCAAAGTGACTTCCAGCAGCTTGCTGCTCCTTCTAGAAATCTCTGTGTTTCCATGGCAAGTGACCAGGGTGGGTCCTGATATAGGAAAAGAACGAGCGTCTTGCACTACAATTCATTGACAGTCGAAGACAGGAGATATTCTGGACAAAGAAGTCCTGACAGGCGACCTTTCCATCCGGAGCCTGGACTCACATACAACAATGCCTGTCTTTCTAAGGCTCTTGCACCCCACTGCCCTATCACAGAGGAGAAGAGACACATACCTCTATGATTCAGGAAAGGATTGGAGTGTGATGGGATATTGTTGTGTCTAACATTTTATGTGATTGCCACTCTTACATAACAGAATGCACTTAATATAGATATGCTCTTTACAAATATAAAATAATGTTTTGAATTTCTCTCCATTGCATAAAACTACATTTCAGGAATGTGTTTATCCCTGTGGACAATCTCTTGGAAGGTTTATTCTCATTTTAAAGCTTTGACTTATTCCTTGTAATCTATGTGGACGTGGTCTTCCTGCATTTGCATAAACATGTTGCTGCACTGACCCCTCAAACCTTTGTGTGTCTCTGCTACACTCTTCTCCCTTCAGAGTTTATGTTTGTGCTGTTTCTCCCATCGTTTCAGGTATCATCAACCTATATTGGTCAATTGGACTTGTTATTGTTAAATTACCAGTGTTTCTGTACATGTAGTCAAGATAGGGGAAATTGAGGAAATAATGCACTGTGGGCTGATTTGAGAGAAGACTGAAGGCCTTGATATCTCCATCCTCTAAACGCACATTTCTTAACTAATATCTGTAATTCCAGTGGACCATTTATAGCTTCTATTCACATGTAACAATAAAGCCTAGCCTGCTTCTTGACATGTAGAAGGTATTCAATACATGACTGAATAATACATAAATGAATGGATTTATTTATCACAAAGCTTTGATTCAAAAGAAATGGCCTGGTGTTCTCAGACTGCTGGCACCTAAAGCTGGTTTCACTTTCATGTCAATGTGATGAAGGCTTTAAGAGCCAGTTTTCAAATGTGATGGCTTCTTGGTATTCAAGGTAGGAGACATGGGAAAGGCAGAGATACAGATACAGAGACCCTAGAATTTGCCCTCAGGCTTAGCTATGCAGTGGTCTCCATCTGTTATGATTCCACTCTGGTTTTCTGCCTCCTCTGACTTGAACCTGTGACTGATGGTTAGCCCTCTGTTTCCTGTCTGTGGTTGCTGAGACTATGATCACTAAAAGGCTGATTAAATGATAAATAGACATTATATCTAAAATTGAAATTATATGTGAAATAGAAATTGTGAAATTTCGTAGCACAGCATCTGATCCATAAGTAGACATTCAATACACACCTGATTCATTTGAACCGAAGCACTGTCCACCATAGATCGTTGCCAGTCTTGTCTCTCCTTGGCTCTATTTCTGTTAATAGTCCTACGTCTAATCTAACGTGTCATCTACTCTGGGGAGATTCCCAGGATTCAGCCTAAAACGGGCGTTGGGATAATGCAGGAGGAACGGGAAGGAGGGGGCCTAATGCAATGAAGTCCAGCAAATTTAACTACCCAGAAGGTTGCCAGACATCACTGGTCAACAAATGAAAAGCAGATACATATTCTGGGCTAGGCTTATGAGGGTGTGAGACTGTGGGAACTCCTACCTCATCTTTAGGAAGCTTAAATGGGGAGATGACACTTACCCTGTGTCATTTTAAATACTAGAGTAAATATCTTTTATGCACCTTCTCAGATTATTTCTCTGTCTACTTTGTCTTCTCACCCCCATTCCCGTCATCTCACATGCTCAGGTCCCACTCAAACTCATTACATTAAAAATCAAGCAAGCAACTTTGTTCTCCCCTTTTCTCTTTACCTAGATTATATAAGTTGTCTGACTTAAATATTTCTGTACCACACTACCAACTTTGTTTTTCTCTCAAATGAATCATGCACAGATATCATTCTCCCTTTCTCCTCTGTAGTTTACCAGTAACAACTCAGGTATTCCCCCTCAGACAACTTTTCACAACATAAACACATTCACCTCAGTATTATTTTTCCCTGCTCTATTTGTTAAAACTCTTCCCCAGTTAACATGGTATATTTTCTCTCTCCTTTTTTCTTACTCATTATTTTTTTTATTTGCACCCTTATTGTTGCAATCAAGATTTGAACAATGAACTAATCATAGCTTGAAATATTAAAATATTACTAGTGATACACCTGTATTAAGGCAAGGATGTCATACAATTTGAAGTGGCAATTAGGAATCATTAATATCTACTGCCAATAACATATAAACCCATGAAAATATGCATAAGCACTATTCAGGATATCTGCAAAATCTCAACCTACCTTTTAATTCTTCTCTAATTAAAAAGGTTTGTCTCAGTATTAGCTTAAAATGCACATAACAAACATATGGTTTGGATTTCAGCATTTTATTTTTGTTCTAGCATTGTAAAGGTGTTGTATTTTATTTTATACTGTTTTATGTTGTTTCATTTTGAACATACAGCCTAATGAGTTAATTAGGCATTCAAATGTTCTCCCAGAAATCTCAATCACTATAATATTGTCCCAATGGAGAAATATAAAAGATTTTTAAGCATCTGATTTATAGAGAAATTTTTAGAACATAATCTATTGGTAGTTGTATTCTGCTGAACAGGTAAAGGTAACTTCCTTGATATTTCTTTTGCCCTAATTTGATTGCTGAAAGATTTTTTTCTTAAAAATAAGATTATATCAGATGTTCTAGATATATTAAATGATTTTTGATCAAGTTGCCTATTTAAAAATACAATAAAAGCAAATAAATTATTGAGCAGAAAATGCCTTTTGACTTCTTAGTTCCAGAAGATAAACCTATAGTTTGAATTTCCGTGGTACCTAGAAACAGGAATGACAAATTGAGCACAGTAAAGGATATCCAAATGTATAGAGGAAACCTGAAGGCAGGTTTTGAAACTTTTAATAGACAAGCTAACTTAGAATAAATATAGTACTTGTGTCTCCAAATGAAGTCCTCAGAATATCTGCAAAAATCCCATCAATCAAATAGTTCTTTATCATCTTGAGCTTAAATATGGCCACAATACTTTTTTTGTCCAGTGAAGTATAAACAGAAGAGATGGGTGTCAATTCTGGATGGAAGGTTTAAGAGCCAGTGAGAAGTTAAACACATTCTCTTTTTTTCTTTTTTAATTAAAGTTTATTGGGGTAACAATTGTTAGTAAAGTTACATAGATTTCAGGTATACAGTTCTGTATTACATCATCTATAAATCACATTGTGTGTTCACCACCCAGAGTCAGTTCTCCTTCCATCACCATATATTTGATCCCCTTTACCCTGATCTACCACCCCCTACCCCCTTACCCTCTGGTAACCACTAAACTATTGTCTGTGTCTATGAGTTTTTGTTTCTTCATTTGTTTGTCTTGTTCTTTTGTTGTTTTCAGTTTTATATCCCATATAACAGTGAAATCATATGGTTCTCTACTTTTTCTGTCTGACTCATTTTGCTTAGCATTATAATCTCAAGATCCGTCTATGTTGTTGAAAATGGTACTATTTCCAATGAATACAGTAAAGTTGCTGGCTACAAAATCAACATACAAAAGTCCATTGCATTCCTATATACTAACAATGAAATCTCAGAAAAAGAAATACAAAAAGCAATTCCTTTTGCAATTGCAGCAAAAAGAATAAAATACCTAGGAATAAACTTAACCAAAGACGTGAAGGACCTATATGCTGGAAACTATAAGGCATTTTTGAAAGAAATTGAAGAAGACACAACGAAATTGAAAGACATTCCATGCCCATGGATTGGAAGAATCAACATAGTTAAAATGGCCATATTACCCAAAGCAATATACAGATTTAATGTAATCCCCATCAAAATCCCAATGGCATTTTTTAAAGAAATAGAACAAAAAATCATCAAATTTGTTTGGAACCATAAAAGACCCCGAATAGTCAAAGCAATCTTAAGAAAAAGAACAATACTGGAGGTATCACACTCCCTGACTTTAGCTTGTACTACAGGGCTACAATAATCAAAACAGCATGGTATTGGCAGAGAAACAGACACATAGACCAATGCAATAGAATTGAGAACCCAGAAAGAAAAAAAAAGAAAAAAGAAAATGATACTATTCCATCTTTTCTTATGGCAGAATAATATTCCATTGTGTATATATACCACAACTTCTTTATCCATTCATCTATCGAAGGACACTTTGGTTGTTTCCATGTCTTGGCCACCATAAATAAAGCTGAAATGAACATTGGAGAGCATATGTCTTTATGGATAAAAGTTTTCAGATTTTTTTTGGTAGATAGCCGGAGAGGGATTGCTGAGTCGTATGGTAATTCTACTCTTAATTTTTTGAGAAACCTCCACACTGCCTTCCATAGTGGTTGCACCAATCTGCATTCCCACCAATAGTGTATGAGGGTCCCTTTTTCTCCACAGCCTCTCCAACACTTGTTACTATTTGTCTTGTTGATGATAGCCATTCTAATAAGTGTGAGGTGATAACTCATTGTGGTTTTTATTCACAGTTCTCTGATGATTAGTGATGTTGAGCATTTTTTCATATGTCCTCTTTGGAGAAATGTCTCTTCAGGTCTTCTGCCCATTTTTTAATTGGATTGATTTTTTTGTTGTTGAGTTGTATGAGTTCCTTATATATTTTGGATATTAGCCCCTTATCAAAGGCATTGTTTGCAAAAATCTTCTCTCCTTCTGTTTGTTGCCTCTTTATTTTCTTGATGGCTTCTTTTGCTGTGTCAAAGCTTTTTAGTTTGATATAGTTACATTCATTTATTTTGGCTTTACTTCCCTTGCCTTTGGAGTCAAATTCATAAAATGCTCTTTGAACCCAAGGTCCATAAGTTTAGTCCCTATGTTTTCTTCTATGCAGTTTATAGTTTCAGGTCTTATGTTTAGGTCTTTGATCCATTTTGAGTTAATGTTGGTACACAGTGACAGATAGCCATCTAGTTTTATTCTTTTGCATGTGGCCTTCCAATTTTCCCAGCACCATTTATTGAAGAGACTATCTTTTCTCCATTGTATGTTTTTGTCTTCTTTGTCAAAAATTATCTGTCCATATTTATGTAGGTTTATTTCTGGGTTCTCAATTCTATTCTATTGGTCTGTGTGTCTGTTTTTCTGCCAATACCATGCTGTTTTGATTATTGTTGCCCTGTAGTACCAGCTGAAGTCAGGGAGTGTAATACTTTTAGCATTGTTCTTTTTACTTAGGATTGCTTTGGCTATTCAGGATCTTTTGTGGTTCCATACAAATCTGATTATTTTTTTGTTCTAATTCTTTATAAAAATTCCATTGGGATTTTGATGGGTTTGCATTAAATCTGTATATTGCTTTAGGTAATATGGCCATTTTAACTATGTTGATCCTTGCAATCCATGATCATGGAATGTGTTTCCATTTCTTTTTGTTTTCTTCAATTTCTTTTAAAAATGTCTTACAGCTTTCAGTATATAGGTCTTTCATATCGTTGGTGAAGTTTATTCCTAGGTATTTTATTCTTTTTGTTGCAATTGCAAAATGAATTTGTTTTCTGTTTTTTTTGTTTTTTTTTCTGAGATGTCATTGTTAGTATATGGGAATGCAATGGACTTTTGTACACTGATTTTGTAGCTGGCAACTTTACGGTATTCATTTATTGTTTCTAATAGCTTTTTGGTGGACTCTTTAGGTTTTCTATATATAGCATCATGTCATCTGCAAATAGTGACAATTTAACTTGTTCATTCTCAATTTGGATGCCTTTTATTTCTTTCCCTTGCCTGATTGCTCTGGCTAGGACTTCCAATACTATTTTGAAAAGTAGAGGTGATAGAGGACAGCCCTCTCGTGTTCCTAAACCTAGAGTAAAGGGCTTCAGTTTTTACCATTAATTATGATACTAGCTGAGGGTTTGTTGTATATGGCTTTTATTATGTTAAGGTATTTTCCTTCTATACCTATTTTATTAAGTTAAACATATTTTCTTTATCTCTGTTAAGGTGAATGGTAATGTTTCTGTCTTGGTCCTGAAAAAAACCCTCTAGCTGACTCATGTTGTATATTTTGTCAAGAAGGAAATGAGCTTTGATTGTTCAAAGCCCCCCAAATTTGAAGATTTGTTTGTTATTGCAATGGAACCTAACCTGTCCTGACTAACAAAAATGTTCATTTAAAACATAGGTTTCTGTGTTATACCTCTTGAATCAGAATCTGGAATAAGTGAAGCCTGGAATTTTCAATTTTAGCAAGGTCCTAATATACTAGGCTTCCTAAATTTTTAGAACTAATAGTGGATGGAGATGTTATTTAAAAAAAAAAAAAAAAAAGGGAGGGGAATATATGTCAGGTCCAGATTATGAAACATCTTAAATGCTAGACTCAAGACTTTGGCTTCTGTCCTGAAGACAGTAGAAAGACTGCATATAATTGAGCAACAGATAGATATCTGTGCTCATGTGGTACTATAGGAGAGAGAATTTAGGTATAAAAACAAAACAAAACAAACAAGCAGAAAACAAACAAACAAACAACAACTCAATACCACAATTAGAAGCTATTGCCACTGTTCAGGATAGAATATCACTCTGTCTGTGATTATGAGACTTTAAATACAGAAGAATAACATCTTAAATATGCATGTATGTTGAAATGTATGAGGTAAAAGATAACTTACTTGGAAATTAGAGTGAAAAGTTAAGGAATAAGTATTTTAAAATCTCATATACTAAAACCTATTGAAAATTGCTAAATAACCAATCACTAGAATCTGGGACAATTGATACTTAGAAGTATTTAATTAACTTTTAGTGTTTGACTTTGTCTTTAGTCTAAGAACTATATTTCCTTAGTATCATAAAGGCCAAGTTTTTGGGATATGAAGGGATAGATAGATCAACAGATAGATAGATAGATAGATAGATAGATAGATAGATAGATAGATAGATAGATCTTGGTTTATATATTTCTGTATCTTGGTTTTTCCAAATATATAGAGTAAAATTAACTTAAATTAATTGTAAAATGAGGCAGTTCCCTGTAGCTGTTATGCAGACTATGTTTAACTATGTACAATCTGTAACACATCTCTTACTTCTTTCTAAACTTTCCTCTCTGGAACTGTTTATGTTTGAATGGAGCCAACCCAATTTCTATCTCATCCCTACCTTCTCAATCACATTAACATTTGACTCAGTTCTGGCTCATTAGGGTATTCCATTTCTTTTCCAAAGCGATGGGTTCAGATTGGATACAGAACCCACATGGGATCACCATGAGTCATGCTCGCAACTTGACTACACCATCATGGAAGAGGAACGCTCTTCACTACACTACAGGGTTGAATGATGTATGGATCCTTCTTCTTAATGTGGTTTCTTTCTTTGCGGCATTTATGCATTTCTGTGTCCCAGGAAAGGAGAAGGTATTATATAAAAGAAATTCATCTCAGAAAAGAAAGGGGAATGAGAAAAGACCTTAGATTCTGGGAGGAGGACATGAAATAAAAAATGCACAGGCATTGCTTTCTACCCCTCAAGTATTATTTGAAGGAAAGAAGGAAGTACTTTTTAAAATAGCATGTAGATTGAGTGGAAAATCCAAATCAGAGAAGGTTTGAGTCCTGCCTCCTATTTGGAATTGGTGGGGGAGATTGACCCCGTGAAGCCAACTCTGGGTGGAACAAGCAGTAGCACAGTTGAATGTCTCTGATGAAAAGGAGCTGTCCCAGAACTGCATGTGTCCATTCTCCCAGCCTATACATAATGTGGAGTAAGCTTTGGGAGCTGGGAGTGGAGCACCAACAGCGTTAGCCAAGCCAACAGCCAAAGGCCAATGGAGGTGGCAAGCAAACCTACCACTTATACCCATCTCCATAAGGATGTGTGAGCTTTCTCTACACCCAGTCACCACTTGGGACGGGAGGAAATAGATGGGTGAATCTCTGAGTTGAGAAAAATATTTGAACTTTGACTTTGATAAAATATTTTCCTGAAACATCTTGAAAGATCCTAAAATAGATTGGTTTCAAGAGGCACAGGCAGGTATTTTTAATGTGTTGATAAGGTAGGAGAAAGTGCCACTTCATCCTTACTAGAGACTCCAGAGCAAAATTAGAACAATCACATATGCAGCATACTTTATTTCTTTGCATCTCTGAGAGTATGTAATGTCGACCTCTACAGACATAACCAAGGATGCTAATGACTATCTTTGCTATCATGTAGGAATCTTCCCTTGAGAATGAGGACCACAGAGATGGAGAAAAGAGACTGAATCCCAATGATCTTTGCCATAGTGAGAGTACATCTACTACTCACTAGCTGAGTAACCTTTAGCAAATTACTTTTTTTTTCTAGTCTGTTTCTCAAATGTAGAAGTATTTCATAGTATTTTTGTAATACTTAAAAAAGATAATCCATGAAAATAATTTAGCACATTATCTCACTCAATTTATAGTAGTTTTATTATTGTTAATGATAATTCCTAGTCATGTAGTAAGGAATATCTGAAAGATATAACATTCCTTGTCTTTTTCTGCCAAATACATAATGTTTAGAAATATTCACTGTTTACTTTCTATATGGTAACAGTCACTTTCTAAATAACTACATGGATGATAAACATCTGGCTAAAATGCTATTTTTTCCTCTAATTTCTAGGTCAACAAAATTTTCTGGTTGCCATTCCTGAGATATTCCTCTTGGATAACAAGACATTCCTGTTTTCTTGATAATTCAATGTTTTTCCGTATCACTGAAATCTGGAGTATAGGGGGAAAAAAACAGTTTAAATTATTTTTTTCTGGCTTCTCACTGCAGTAAAACACGATTTGGCTGAAATAATGAGATTCAATTGCTCATAAGTAAACTGCAGCTTAAACAATGACAGTTGGGCAGTATTTGTTGTTGAGCCTCCTGTTTCAGAGACAAGCTTTGTTATTGACTCATTTTTTACCTATTTTTTTTCCCACAGATTAAGAATTTGGAAAAAGGGGCCAAGAAAAAACTATTAGAGTGCTAAACTGAATTCATATGAAGTGCAAACTCTTGTGCACTAAGTTTTTATTTTCTTTTCAAGTACTTCTCAACTTTAATTTGCTGACAGCAATAATGGATTGTGTGTGTGTGTGCGTGTGTGTGTGTGTGTGTGTGTGTGTGATTCATTTGCCAGTTATCCATAACCTAGACTCAAATATGTTGATCTGCACAAATTCCAATTAAGTCTGATTATGTTTCTCTGGAAGAGTTAATTAAATTATTTATTTTAGTGCCCCGGAAGGCAAATGCCAAGCCATGTGGATTGCAAATGACCTTTAGAACACTTAGAGATTTGCAATACATGTGACACACCCGTTTACTGACATTCCCCTTCCCTGCTGTCTTTGTGGAAATAGAAAGAACAAGTAGATTTCACTTGAGTGACACTCCTAAGTGGGGAAAGATCATTTTCATCACCTCCAGTCTTCTTTGTGAACCTTTCTCTATGTTTTTATATCCTGATAATCTTGTCATTTAATAGCCATTCTTCTGGCATGGTTATAAAAGTCTGAATTGAGAGTCCTGTTCCATAGCATCTTTCTGGGAAAAAATAAAACACACACCTGTAAATTTGGGTAGCAAGTAGGGATTAAGGACCAAACAGCTATTTAACATAGCCAGACATATATCCGGGTCATTGGAGTCCTCCCTTGCCCTCTGACAAGAAGAGTAGACCGTGGTTTCATTTCTTAATGATGTTGTTTGTGGGATTTCTTGGTGGCGGGTGAGATTTTACTTCTTTACGAAAATGCCAGTCTTCATAGGCAAAAGCACTGAATGTGTTATCTGGGAGGCAGAGAAAGTGAGGGCCATCTGCCTGATATCTTACCCACTTCGGTCTGCTGTGGTTGTGGTTGCTGACCTTACCTTTTCAGACCTCTGCCAGGGCAAAGCTTAACTGTCAGAATCCAACTGTCTTCTGAGTGAAAGCTAACTAGTATTACCAGCTAGTACCTTCTGATGAAGTAAAACATATATTTTTTATTCAGGTAATAATCGATGCTACTAGTCTGTCCACTCTTTGTAGCTCAGAACAGATTTTGTATTTTCCATTTAACTTCCTCTCACTATTGAATGTAAAGTGACCCCAGCCCCAGACCTTCTATCAGGCTCATAGTGTTCCATTTCTGTCACATGCTGCTCTGTATTGTTACTTAATATTTTTTTGTGAATTATGCTCTGTCACTATTTTTTGTCATATCAGAACTTACACTTTCAAATAACTTTTGTCCGTTGGACAATTGTACAATTATTTTAGTGATACTGATGTAGCTCAGAATGCTGTGTTGAATCCTTCTTTCGGAATTTTCTTCAAAGCCTGTAGCATTTTTTTTTTTTAAGACCTCAACAGTGGTAAGTCTTCATCTCTTACAGATGGATTCAATTTTTGGAGATAGCTAAAAGTCATTCAGAGCCAAGTCTACTGAATAAGATGAGTGATCAAGCTGGGAAATGCAGTCTTTGGTTGAAAGCAAGATTGGATTATAACCTAATGAGACTTATATTCTTGTGTTGCTACTTAATTGACCCTGAGAAGAGTTCTTAAACAGAGGTCTAAAACTGAACTATGGTAGTTTTCTTTCAATAGTTGACTGGGCTTTTGTGGTGACTAAGGTCATACTGAGTGCACAGAAACTGGAACCTAAACCCCTCATTTTATAGATGAGAACACTGAGAATGAAGAAGGTGAACTCATTTGCCCATGTTCGTCAGACAAAGAAAACAGTGTCTAACAATTTCAATCACCCAATAATGAAATAAGGGACCTTTGGAAGTGGTGAATAATCACGTGCAAGTGTATTAATTGAATCAGAAGATATTATGTATGTTGCGATAAGTTAGTTAGGCTTTTGGTAACTCACGGGAATGCTAAGACATTGGTTGGGATGTAATTTGAAGAACTCCAAAGACATTCTATGGAGCTGGCATCTAGCTCTAAGAGTCACCATGAGAGTGGAAAAATCTCATCAGAACTCATTAAGTCTCAACTTTAGAAGAAATTGTGATGTTTATTTGGCTTAATCACTTAGCTGGGAATTGATTTACTGTGATACTGAGGATCACATTAATATTTTCTCTATTTTAAACTTTCTAGAAATGGACAACTCAATATGAGACATCCAATGCAGTTCCATTTATTAAAATTTTCTTTCCTATATTAAGCTGAAATTGCAGCATTTTCCATGTATAGTTCCTGGTATAGTTTCTGACCACTCTCTGAGCATAAAGTACAGTCAGAATAAATCTAAGCACTCTTCTATGTAGTTGAAAAAAATCATCAAAAAATTCCGACATCCTCTCTTAAAGTTAAATACTCCATTATCCTCAAACATCTTTCACATTAAGTAATTTCAAAACCTCATTCCCATATGAGTGGCTTTTATAACTTGAAATTCTTTTTGGATTTTGATACATTAAAATTGTTATGGCCTTCCTCAGGGCAAGAAACAGTTTCTCCATTTGTCTCTTGAAATGTATGCTCCTAAAATATGTATACTGTAAAAGGAATTTGGCTACACAGAGTGAAATTGGATTGGATTTTTGTTATATGGGGATTTTAGCTCCTATCAATGCAGATCATTCCAAAGTAGTCTAAGGAACTGGAATCTTTCTGAGAATTTTGCCTCATGTTTCAGAGTTTTGTGTTTGGTAATATTGAAGCCCAACCAAATTCTGACACTGGTCTCTATTTCATAATATTTTCTCTGGATTCATATTGCCTCCCATCCCAAACACTTTATATGATTTTCAAAAGACTATATACTTCTAAAATTCTTTCATTTGCAATTTTATTTGAATCCATTGCCAAGAGATGTGAAACATTATCTTTTGTTTTTATGGATATACTATACAAGAGTTGTGAAAGCTATCAGGGGTTCAGTAAATTGTGTATTTTATACATGTTGTTTAGTAGACATTTAAAGAAAAGAAGGCAATAGAGATCCTTCCTTCCTTCCTTCCTTCCTTCCTTCCTTCCTTCCTTCCTTCCTTCCTTCCTTCCTCCTTATTAGACAAAACTTAAACATAAAGTCAATGCAAAAAAATAAAAATTAATGGTTAATGTTGTATTAATGAACTGAAAAAATATCCTTCGTGTTCTAGGAAAATGAAGAAATTGGCCAGACAAGTGCACATTTTAGAGACGAAGGGGAGTTACTATGTGGAGAGTTTAGAGTGTGAGAGGCCTGGGAAGTGGGGAAGATGGACTCCTATGGCATAGTGTGAGTGACAGATTTCAATACTGCTAGATATACAGAACTGGCAACTTAACCTACATTATTAAAAAAATATATAGTACAGTGAAGTACTTTGTAAAAGGATTTACCCCCATATATTTCAAATTTGCCAAGCCACAAGTTCTTATAAAGTATGGATGGAATCCAAAAAAAAAAAAAGAGTTTATTAAATTGGTTTTGATCTGTGTTGGGAACTCTTTTCAAACTTAAAATCTCTCCAAAGTAATGACTGTCCAGCTTTTACTAAAACAGCATCTTGAACAGTAGGAAAAGAATGAGTCACTCATTCTTGGTCCTTTGTTTTTGGGAAGTCTGGGAAAGTTGCAAGTTCTTGTTCCTTCTTTTTTGCATCATGCCCTATCAATGCACTTCTTGTTCTAATATCATTCCCACCTCTTGCCAATATTGCACATTTTGTGGTTGTCAGGATGTGTGCTCAAATATAGTGAGAAAAGACATGTGGAAACTATGTGTCACAAGGCCCAGTGTTTCTCATCTTGACTTGGCTGAGCAGCTACCCTGGGCACGCTGAGGGTCATTGCCCTCCAGGTGGTTTACTGGACTCTCTGAAGTACTGTTATTATGTCCCCAGTAGGTGAGACTCCTGAGATTGGCTGGGGGGAGTAATGGAAATCATGGCTGTTTATTGTATTCCATTCATCATGTCAGGCTTGTTAGCATGCTGTTTTATAGCCACATTGCTCCACAGTAGAACCATTTTAGTGTGCAAACTCTACATTTTTACTTTAATTTGCAACAGATATGATATAAAGATAAACGAGTTTGTGTCTCACTCACCAACCGGAATTGTCCCCAGTAGTTTATAGGTGATCAATCAAGATGGGACAGGAATCTTCCCCAATGCATATTACATGTGATATTTTCAAAAAGGGAAACGAACTAATGAGCAAGCACTACTAACAAATGTTCAATTTCATTCAACTTTATAATTTCCAGAGAGACATGTCTGAAAAGTCATGGACAGATACGGATACTTCAAAGAATAATCATTGTTTTGTTTCTTGGATAGCCAATGAGGATGGGGCACGCCACTTTCTAAAAGATACCCTCTGTGTCATATGCTTCCTGGTCAAGGCCCAGTTGAAACCTTTCCATATTCTTCTTAAACAGTTGTATATTTTCGTGAATTTTAAGATACTAACAGATCAATCCGTTTCTCCATCATTTTTTTAAAACATGAAGAAAGATGACAGCTTAGGCACCTGCTATTCACCATTGCAATGCTTTTAAGAGCATTATATCAATCAAAAAATTATTTGTTGAGTATCTGAAGTGTGTTCATCATCCCAGTAGTACAGGAGGTGTGAACTAAAGTAAGTAAGTAAGTAAGACACAATTGCAACTCTGATTTTAAACAATATTAAAGTTAAACATAGTTCAATGTTTTTAGTAATAAGTAACAATTTATTGAATACATATCATTACCAGACATAATCTTAGATATTTTAAATTTATCTTTAATCCTCATAGTAAGTTTCAGAGTATGTATAACAATCCTTATTTATAAATGAAAACACTAAATAGTAGAGATGTGTAAGTAACTTGCCCCATCACATAGTCATGAAGTAAAAGAACTGGAATGCTAAATCCCATCTGTCAACAACTGCTCCACTATAAATCCACCACGACACACTAACTCTTTGTATTAGTTTCCTAAGGTTGCTGTAACAAGGTACCACAATACTTGGTGGCTGAAAACAACAGAACTTTATTTTCTCACATTTCTGGAGGCTAGATGTCTGAAGTCAAGGTGTCAGCAGGATTGATGCCCACGAGAAGGTCCGAGGGAAAATCTATCGCATGCTCGCCAGCTTCCAGTGGTTGCAGGTAATCCTGGGTATGTCTTGTCTTCTAATGTATAGCTCCAATCACTGCCTCTTGTCTTCACATGGCATTCTCTGCTTTGCTTGTGTGGACAGCTCTTCTCCTCTTCTTAGAAGGACATCAATCATGTTGGATTAAGACCCACATTAATCCAGTATGACCTCAATTTAACTTGATTACATCTTTCAACACCCTATTTCCAAATATGTTCACATGTATAAGTACTGAGGATTAGGATTACAACATATCTCTTTGAGGGACACCATTCAACCCATAACAGTTTTCAAATCTGCTCTATATTGTACTCTTCAAATTTACAGTTAAGTTGAAAAAGTGAGCTCTTTAAAACTCAGATTCTTGCACAAAATAGGCACTTAAAAATCATGCTTAATATCATTGTCCTCATTAACACAACAACTTCATGCAATAGAAGTTGAAATTAATCCCAACATATCTCCTGAATCTATGACTGTAAGGGAGATCAAAGGGTTTCCTACTGAGGGGAAAAAAAATAGAAAACAAAAATAAAGTTTATTTTCCTGTGATTCAAGACCATCACATTGCATTAGTTATTCAAAAATCAATGAACAATTTCAGACTAGACTCTGCCCATATGGAACTTATACAGAGACACTAAACAAATAAGTACACATATAATTGTTCTCATAAGAGTGACACATGAAATAAAGAAGAAACACATTTTATTGGTCGTAATGAATAAAAGTGCTGGGTCACAGACTTTTATCTAATTGAAGGATAAACTTTGGCATGAGAGAATACAAGAAATTAAATAAATACTGGGGGTGCCAAAAAAATGTATACACATTTTAAGAGATGTTATCTATGTTCCAGCAGTAGTTTGCTATAATCAGAAGTGTCTGGACACTGATGGTAAACACTTTGAGCACCTCTTGTAATTGCAGAAGTCAAACATGAGTTGTATTCATCTTTTGTTATTGTTATATATTGTGTATTACAATTAATACAGGTTTTTTTTCCTTTCTCAAAATGTGCATACATTTTTTGGCACCCTTTGTATATATGGATTTGAAAGTATTCTCTGTAGAATATGTCAGAAGCATTTACCATTGTAATTAAATGAATTTCATGAAATTTATCTCCTGGTATATTTTTGATGATTTGTAACAAACAACTATTATGACTTAACTAAAACCTGATATTTGTTGATTTCTTATGCAGTTAAGTACCCAACTGAAGATTTGTTTTTTTTCCTCTAAAGATTGTGTTTTCACATAAAATATGATAGCTAACAATGTGAATGTTAGCCCATATTGGATTTTTAACATCCTGAAATTTTGCAAAACAAAGAAAAAGACAGAAAATACGGATCTACATAATATCTATTGTCAGGTAAAAAGGACTCTGGATTAAAAGTAATATGCACAGTGGCCAAAATCACTTTGATCTTATTTTGTTACTCTAAAAATGAAAGTGGTAGGTAGAAACAGATAATCACTAAAGATTCTTTTAGTTTAAATATTCCATGATTAAAATTTAATTACTCAAATTAAAGGACATGCTAGCCCTCTCATTGGTATTACTTTTTTTTTTCCTTTTGAAAGACTAAGAAAGAATGGAGGAAGTGGGCAGTTAGAATATTGAAGGCCTTCAAATTGAGAGGGAAAAGAGAGAGCCCATCAGCTACAGCCCCGTGAATGCAGAGCAACTGGGATCTCAGTCTAGTCAAAGTCCAAAAAAAGCAGGTTCTACCTCAGGTAATCCAGGAAAAAAACAAAACAAAAAAACGTTTTTTTTTGTGTCGTGATTTTATTTTAAATCTACTATACAACAAATGTCCTGTTCCACTTTTCTGTCAGAATGTCTACATAAAGAGAATGGATTCTTCTTTTTCCTTCACTATCTCAATCTCAGAAGTCTTTATTAGGACACTGGCATAGCATAAAAAGTTATTCTCTGTGTTTGAGATGGAATTATCGTGAAACCATTCCCAGAGGTCCTCATCCTTACCCCAGCTGCTAAGGAACACTTATGCCCAATACACACTTCATTGTGACATGAAGAGCATCATTATCTCATTTCCTGGCAGAGGAGGTGTTGAACCACAAGGTTTTGTTTGAATAGTTTTGTCATTTTCCTAAAAGTCTCTGAAATCTCTGGCCATGTGTATGATCACTCAGATTTTGTATCCACAAAAGTGAGAAACAATGTGAAAAGTGGTTTCTTTAAGGTTTTAGTTTGCCATTGCTTGGTTTACATTGCATTCACATCGCAGAAATAGTTAAAAGGAGGACACAATGAGCAATTCCAATCCCAGAAATGTCTAATTCGAAGACTGCATACAATGTATGACAATTAAGTTCGCGAACTTGTTGCACCGATGTTGCTAACCTTTTTTGATATCAGAGGGATTCTTCATTATGAATTTGTACAAACTGGACAAAGAGTTAACCAAGTTTACTATTTGGAAGTGTTGAAAAGGCTGCATGAAAAAGTTAGACAACCTGAACTTTTCACCAACAATTCATGGCTCTTGCATCACAACAATGCACCAGCTCACACGGCACTGTCTGTGAGGGAGTTTTTAGTCAGTAAACAAATAACTGTATTGGAACATCCGTACTCACTTGATCTGGCTTCCAGTAACTTCTTTCTTTACCGGAAGATAAAGGAAATATCGAAAGGAAGATATTTTGATGGCATCAGGACATCAAGCGTAATACGCCGACAGCTCTGATGGCCATTCCAGAAAGAGTTCCAAAATTGTTTTGAAAGGTGGACTATGCGCTGGCATCAGTGCATAGCTTCCCAAGAGGAGTACTTCAAAGGTGACCATAGTGGTATTCAGCAATGAGGTATGTAGCACTTTTGCTAGGATGAGTTTGTGAACTTAATTGTCTGACCTTGTACATCTCATTAGCTGATTACATGTGTAAATGGCTCAGTGTATCAAATAATGTAGGAATTAGGGAATTTGTGTCAGTGACTTAGTCACTCCAAGTCTGCACTTTCCCCTTGATGATATGGGAAGACTCATGATAATACTGTGAGGTCAGTGTCAGGGATAGCAAGCTATTCATCAAGGCTAGCTCTCTCCGATCTATTCCAATCAGTCCTTATTCCATGGAATGTTACCATAAATATGGAATATTTCAACTGTTGCTCTTACACTGTGGAGACAATGGAATCAGTATGATTATAATCATGGGTGTATCACAGTTTTCCAGCAATTCATCTTGGTTGTTTATAGCACACAATTTGTTTTCTGTCAGTGTTGATTGGATTATACTACAAGTCTGACAGACTACTTTTTAGAGCACATAGCCTTGAATGTATGGACTCAAAAAAGGATGTACTAGTTTTGTATCCTCTGAGAGGAGTCACACCCCTACATACTATTACTTTGTGTTGCCAAATTCTACACACATATTTATCTTCAGTAATCAGGAAAAGTAAATCAAAGTTCCCAGGAAGACTCAGGAATGCCTGAAATCACAAAATATTCTGTATTTTTTGTAACAATTTATTTACATATTTTAGAATTGTAGTGAGCCACAACAATAATAAACAATAAATAATTTTCCTGTGACAGAGTTATATAAAATTTTACAAGTTTATCTGTTAAACAGGGAAAAAAATATAATAGTCAGTTTATAGTTTTGTACTATTATAACCGGTGACAGAATGACATATTTCAGTAACACATAAAAATGTCTAACTAGTACTGTCATTTGACAATAGATGTCATTAAAAGCAGCAACTGTTTACACAATGTAAAGATCAAACAAAATAATTTAAAATATTGTAAAACATAACACAAATATTTAAAAGCCACTCTTAAAATAAAAATTTAAAAACCTGGAGAGTGTTGATCTCTCTGTCCCATATTCTTGATCTTTACATTGTGACAAATATTACAGATGTGGAAACTTTTATTTCATTTTTCATTGACATTGCAGTCCAACTATTAAGAGTGAATATAAGTATCCTCAAGTTTCGTATACATTCTGTATTAGTTTCCTATATACTCTATATTAGTTTCCTACTGCTGTTGTAACCAATTGGCACAAAATTACTGGCTTAAGAAAACACAATTTATTATCTTACACTTTGTAAGTCAGAAGTATCACTAGGCTCAAATTAACATGTCAGAAGGAATGCATTCTTTCTGGAGACCCCAGGGGAGCATCCATTGCTTTGCCTTTTCCATCTTCTAGAGGCCACCTGCATTCCTTGGCAAGTGGTCCCTTTCATTATCTTCAAAGCCAGCAGTGTAGCATTTTCAAATCTTTTACTCTCTGACCATCTGCATCCCTCTTCCTTCATTTAAGGATGCTTGTGATTACATTGGGCCACTGGATAATTCAGAATAATCTTCCTTTCTCAAGATCTTTAATCACCTCTGCAACATCCCCTTTGCCATATGAAGTAACATATTCACAAATTACGGGGATTAGGATACAGGCATCTTTGGGGACCATTATGCTACCTACCACAAGTTCATTCCCTTTTTCAATGATGAAAGTATTGTATCTTCTTTCCAAAGAACTGTAGCTTATAGCAAATATTCAAATACCAATAAACATTACTGAGCAACATTTGATAATGCAACATACAGATGTCCTGGCATCATTAAGAATACCACATAAACTCACCTGTTGAAATTGCCAATTTAAGGACTTGTTTTGATTCCAAAATTTATTTTTTGGAACATTACTCATAGGATTTATATAATGTATATGATGCATATAAATTTCTTAATACATGTTTTATTTGCAAGAATGAGGTTATTATAGCAGACAGGACTACAGATGGACACCTTCTAGCATAGTATCAGTTACAAGAAAGATTAATTATACAGTGACCACTTTTCTCCTACTCACTCCTGTCCTGATACTCAGAAATGGCAACATTATCTTTTGACTGAGCTCATCACCCCTTCTTGCACTTGCTTCTGCTTGACATTAGCAGATTCCTTTGAAGAAGTAAGGTCTCAAAGCTGGTTCTTAAATTTTAAATCTCACAAAGTTATAATACTTTCCCCAAATTCTTAATTGATTTTTCTCAGAATACGGAAAGTCATATAAATTTTCTCAGAATTGCCAGCCTGGATTCCTACACAGAAACACTGCTTATCAGACCAACCAAATCCATAGGTTTACTGGTTGCATAGAAGTTCCTCAGAATTCAAGGTCCACAGTAAATTGTTAATTCCTTTGTAAGACTATCTCCCTTCCTTTAAGCTAAATATTTGGATATCACTCCTCTGTGGTGGATAAATTTCTGGGGCCATGGGAATACTATTGCCAGAGGCATTTTGAATCAGCTAGAAATGAGTTCACATCATCTCACTACCAGGTAATGGCAATAGCTTTTTCTTTTTTTTTTTTTTCTTTTTCAATATCTACTGACACATTTTAACCAAGCAGCACAGTGTATTTTAATATTTATGAGCAGAGCACTGGAGCCAAATAGCTTTAATTCAAATCCCTGCTTTAGCCCTAATTACTTGTGTGATCAGGGGGTGGTTACTTCACCCCTCTGTACTTTAGTTTCTTCCTCTCTGTAAAAAAGAGGGCAATAGTA